>NC_048601.1:98814546-99079546 GCF_003668045.3 Cricetulus griseus | reverse complement strand
TACCTAAACATAATAAAGGCAATATACATCAAGCCAACAGCCAACATCAAACTAAATGGAGAGAAACTCAATGAAATTCCTCTAAAATCAGGAACAAGACAAGGCTGTCTACTGTCTCCATATCTCTTCAATATTGTACTTGAAGTTCTAGCTAGAGCAATAAGACAATAAAAGGAGATCAAGGGAATACAAATTGGAAAAGAAGAAGTCAAACTTTCACTATTTGCAGATGATAGGATAGTTTGCAATAAGTGACCCAAAAATTCTACCAGGGAACTCCTTCAGCTGATAAACACCTTCAGCAAAGTGGAAGGATACATGATTAACTAAAAAAAAAACAAAAACAAAAAAAACAGTTATCCCTACTATATACAGATGATAAAAGGGCTGAGAAAGAAATCAGAGAAACATCACCCTTTACAATAGCCACAAACAACATAAAATATATTGGGTAACTCTAACCATACATGTGAAAGACCTGTATGATAAGAACTTTGAGTCTTTAAAGAAAGAAATTAAAGAAGATACCAGAAAATGGAAAGATCTCCCATGCTCTTGAATAGGTAGGAGCAACATAGTAAAAATGGTAATCTTGCCAAAAGCAATCTACAGATTTAATACAATACCCATCAAAATCCCAGCACAATTCTTCACAGACCTTGAAAAAACAACACTCAATTTTATATGGAAAAACAAAACAACAACAAAAAAACACAGGATAGCCAAAACAACCCTGTACAATAAAGGAACTTCTGGAGGCATCACCATTCCTGATTTCAAGCTCTACTATAGAACTACAGTAATGAAAGCAGCTTGGTATTGGCACAAAAACAGACAGGTAGACCAATGGAATGAAATTGAAAACCCTGTTATTAATCCACATACCCCTGAACACCCGATTTTTGACAAAGAAGCTAAAAGTATATAATGGAGAAAAGAAAGCATCTTCAACAAATGCTGCTGGCATAACTGGATGCTGACATGTAGAAGACTGCAGATAGATCCATATCTATCGTCATACACAAAACTTAAATCCAAATGTATCAAAGACCTCAACATAAATCCAGCCACACTGAATGTCTTAGAAGAGAAAGTGAGAACTACCCTTGAAGGGTAGTTGACACAGGAGACCACTTCCAGAACATAACACCAATAGCACAGACACTGAGTTCGATAATTAGTAAATGGGACCACCTGAAACTGAGAAGCTTCTATAAGGCAAAGGACACTGTCAATAAGACAAAATGGCAGCCTACAGAATGGGAAAAGATCTTCATTAACCCCACATCTGACAGAGGACTGATTTTCAAAATATACAAAGAACTCGAGAAGCCATTCACCAAAACACCAAATAATCTGATTAAAAAGTGGGTTACAGATCTAAATAGAGAATTCTCAACAGAGGAATCTCAAATGACTGAAAGGTGCTTAAGAAATTGCTCAACATTCTTAGCCATCAGGGAAATGCAAATCAAAATAACTCTGAGATAACATCTTGCTCCTTTCAGAATGGCTAAGATCAGAAACACTGACAATTTATGCTGGCGAGGATGTGGAGAAAGAAAAATACTCCATTGCTGGTGGGAGTGCAAACTTGTACAGCCACTTTGGAAATCAGTATGGCAGTTTCTCAGGAAAATGAGAATCAGTCCACCTCAAGATCCTGCAATTCCCTCTCTTAGGCATATCACCAAAGGATGCCCATTCATACAACAAGGACATCTGGTCAACTATATTTATAGCAGCATTATTTGTAATAGCCAGAATCTGGGAGCAACCTTGATACCCCTCAACAAAAGAATGGATAAAGAAATACTACTCAGTGGAAAAAAACCAATGACATCTTGAAATTCGCAGGCAAATGGATGGAACTAGAAGAAACCTTCCCGAGTGAGGTAATCCAGACACAGAAAGAAAAACATGTATGTACTCACTCATAAGCAGATATTAGACATAGAACAAAGGATAACCAGCTTACAATCCACAAGCCCAGAGAAGCTAGGAAGCAAGGAGGACCTTAAGAGAGACGTACATGGACCCCCTGGGAAGGGGACTGGGACAAGTTCTCCTGAGCATGTGGGGAGGGAGGTAAGAGAAAGAGGAAGGAGAAGAGAAGCAGGAGAACATGAAGGATGGAGTTGGAGGAAGAACAGAGAAGGAGAGCAAGGAAAGAGATACCTTAATAGAGGGATTCATTACAGGATTAACGAGAAATCTGGCACTAGTTAAATGTTCAGGGATCCACAAAGATGACCCCAGCTAAGAATCTAAGCAATAGTGGAGACGCTGCCTTAAATGCCCTTCCTCTATAATGAGATTGATGACTACCTTAAATGCCATCCTAGAGCCTTCATCCAGTATCTGATGGAAGCAGAAGCTAAGCACTGAGTGGAACTCCTGGAATCCAGTTGTAGAGAGGGAGGAGTGATGAGCAAAGGGGTCAAGACAATGCTGGGGAAACCCACAGAAACAGCTGAACTGAGCGAGTGGGAGATCATGGACCCTAGTCTGACAACTGGGGAGCCAGCATAAGATTGAACCAGGCCCCCTGAATGCGTGTGTCAGTTGGGGGGCCTGGGCAGTCTGTGGGGCCTCTGGCAGTGGAACCAGTATTTATCCCTAGTACACGAATGAGCTTTAGGGACCCCATTCCCTGTGGAGGGACACTCTCTCAGCCTAGATACATGGGGGAGGGCCTAGGTCCTGCCCCACATGATGTGACACACTTTGATGATCCTTCATGGGAGGCTTTAAGCTCTATGAGGAGTGGATGGGGGTGTAATGGGGATTGTTGCAGGGAATGGGAAGTTGGGAGGGAGATTGGTATGTAAAATAAGATTGTTTTTAAATTAAATAAAAATTAGTTAAAAAGAATGTTCCCAGGAGAAACAAGCTTGACCACCATGCCATCATCAAGATCCCTCTGACCACTGATGTAGCAAGCTTTCTCATCAGACTTTCTTTTGAGACTGCCAGCCTGCAAATAACAACACAGAGACTTCTTTTTTTTTTTTTTTTAAAGATTTTATTTATTTATTATGGATACAACATTCTGCTTCCATGTATATCTGCACACCAGAAGAGGGCACTAGATCTCATAACGGATGGTTGTGAGCCACCATGTGGTTGCTGGAAATTGAACTCAGGACCTGTGGGAGAGCAGTCGGTATTTTTAACCTCTGAGCCATCTCTCCAGCCCCAGAGATTTCTTAATTACTATGAAATCTTGGCTTTAGATTAGCTTTGTCCCCAACTAACTCTTATAACTTAAATTAACTTGCTTCTGTTAATTTACATTCTGTCACTGGTGCTTTTTTTTTTTTTAACCTCTTCTCCATTCTGTGTGTCCAGCTTGGTCTGCATATCTATGGCGTCTCTGTGTGCCTAGATTTATCTCCTCTTCCTCTCTCCCCAGAAATCTTGCGTAGCCTCTCCTCCATAGCCATTGGCTATTCAGCTCTTTATTAAACCAGTAAGAAGGCACCTTGGCAAAGACACATCTTCACAGTTACAGAAATATTATCACACAACACACTGAGTCAGCCATGAAGAAGACTCACAACAGCAACACATTGTGTTCATCGTGAATGCCAAGGTCAAAGAGCACCAGATCAAACAGGCTGTAAAGAAACTATGATATTGATGTGGCCAAAGTCAATACTTTGATAAATCCTGACAGAGAGAAGGCATGTGTTTGGCTACTTCCTGATTAGGCTGCTCTGATAGTGTCAACAAAATTTGAATCTTTACCCCGAATCCGGCTGCCTAATTCTAGGTACACATTTTTTAATCATAAAAACTTTTAGAAATCACATTAATTTGCTTGTATACTCATAGAGGACATGTGCCAAATCACAATGTGTGGAGATCAGAGGACAAGCGGATAAGGTTATGGTTCTATCAGTGTGTGATTGTCACTATCAAGCAGTCATGTGGCTTCACCGTATGGGTTCTGGGATCAAACTCACATGGTCAGGCTTGACAGCAAGCGCCTGTATCCACTGAGCCATCTTGCCAGCCCTCCCTGTGGTCTTTCTACCTTCTTCACGATTCATTTCCAATGCCATAGATACACAACCCTACTGGCTTTTTCCGCCTTTGCTCTGGGATAGCCAGTCTTTGCTCAAGAGTTATAGAGTGAGAAAAAAGATTCAACTTGAGCCTGACCTCAGATGGCTGAACTACAGATAGACAATGGTGTCATTGCTTTTGAATTCACTTCTGTTTCCCATAGTTCCAGCTTCATAGTTTGATGTTTTCCTTTAGTAAGTGCCGTCTATATGCTTTGTTCCCTTTAGAAAACCTTGTTTCTCTTTGACTGTGAAGACTGAGGCCATCTGATGGGAGCCTCTCCACATCCTTACACTACTCTTTCCCATCTCACTTCTCAAGTCTAAGAGAAAGAGGTCTGTCACAGCCCCCCACCCCTCACAGCTCATCCTGTGAACCTGCTCTGCCTCTTCACTTTCCTTGAGTTCTCACTAAACACTAACGACTTCTTTGGCATCCTTATACAGGGATATGACCCTACAGATTCTACTCAGCTTAAAAGACAGATACTCTAGGCTGAAGTCTGTAGTAACTATGGTCAAGTATGGGATAAGTACAGAGTATCACAAGCACATAACAGGACCCACCTGTCAGGAGCAGGGAAGGCTTCTCAGGAGAGCACCATCACCTCTCTCACCTTCCACCATCTCTTGAGGTCTTTTCTTAGTTCTGAAACAATTCCTAGAGGGTCTGCCTCCATGGACTTGAGGGCTCCCACTGTTTTCCTTATCATGTTCTTTCTAGTTCACTGCCCATTTTTTCTGTCTCTTTTGCTTGTAACTTCTCAACATCCCAATTTGTGAATCTATAAGGGTCCAGGGTTTATACCTTAGGCTCTTCCTCATTTCTGCTCATGCCTTCTCAGTGACCTCATTTTGTCTTGTGGATGTGATGGGCTTGTGACCCTCATATTTATATCATTAGCCAGGACTTCCCTTGTGTAGCAGTTTCCTCTAGGATTGAAATATTTCACCCTTTGGGGAAGATTCTTAAAACAGAAAGGAAATAAGTCAAAATAGTTCTAAGACAGTATGAAGGAAATCAGTCCTTGATGGACTGGCTTATCAGAGCCATTAGGGACACTTGGTTATATCTCTGTCTGAAGTCCCCATTAGTGTCTGGGAATGGAGAACCACTGATGAGGGAAAGGTCTTATTGAGGGAACTAAGAATAAGGAAAGCTGTGTTTGAACCCCAGTTCACTGGACCCGACAGAATTATGTTCACGAGGGATCAAAGAAAAGGTTAATCTAGCAGGGACCTCAAGGGTGGTATGGAGATCTAGCTGAGGCCTTTGGTGGGGCAAGATCTGTATAAAGTGGGAAAGGCTTTGGCAGAGCAGCATGCCAAGTATCTGTAGAGAGCAGCCTAGAGGAGAGAAACAAAAGGCAAAGCAGAGTAAAGGTCTATCTGGGTTCCTTAAAAACAAATGTGGCAAGATCTAGCTGGAGTTCCTAAGGAAAACAACTGATAGAAAGCTAAACTATGTACTAAGGACCTTCTGGACTTTGTTAAAGCCCAAGAAGTGGTGCATGGTGAAAATGACCAAGCCTGACACAGGAGTGGGTAGTTCCCCCACCCCAGGTCAAGGAAGGTACCTTCCCTTCTAGTAAAAGGTTATGCTAGGTGGGGAATTGGTTTGCTCAGCCAAGAACTCTCCCAACAGCCAGGTATGCTGAATGGGAAGCAACAGCTACACTGATAACCCAGAGCCTCTCAGACCCAGGGATCCAGCAGCTGCAGCAGGGGAGAGCAGGGCCCTCTTCCCCCTTGGCCCTAGATAGGGTTAAGCAGATTAGGTCAGGCCCACTGAGTTCATTAGGCATGGAAAAATTTAGGGTGGCTCCATGGAAGAGCTCCAGGATATGGAAACAATGGCTCAGAGAGAATGACTGAGGATTACAGGGAGCTTATTAAGTTAGTGCCTTCTATCCATGCTTTGCACCCAACCTTGATCTGTGGAGGATGTAACTGATACAGATGGATGGAACATTTCCATGCTGTATTAGACCTTGCTTATGTTTGACTTCAGTATTTTCCTAGTTGTGAATCTCTGGGGTCACCTGACATTGCTGAGAACAGGGGACAATAGACTTTCAGAGTGCTTCACCAAGATTATGTTTGTAACCCCACTTTCTGTTACGGGATGGTGGTTCAGGATGTTGCCTTGTCTTGCCTATCCTATGGAAAAGATTTGCTATATTGATGATGTAAGGCCAATTTATGAGTGTTTTGCAGATTTGGAAAGCCATTGGAGAAACAACCAGGTACAATGATGCTCACACTTACCCTACAACCCTACTGGGTCTGGGTCGAGTGAAAGGAAAAAAATTCAAAACGTATACTACATCTGTGGAAAAGGACACTCCCAGAGGCCATACTGTTATTAAATGAAAACCCCAGTGCTGAACTTACCACACAGGATGTGCCTGCTTTCAAAATAGTGGCTCCACTATCATGGGAAAAGACCTAACAGCCTTCCAATTGGATTTAGGACCTGCTCCACAAGAGGGAGTTTCATGTCCAGTACTATAAGCCAGGACAAAAACCTGTGGCTGGAAAGATTATAGATCCCAATGGGGAAGCAACTTCTATCATTTTACTAGATGGATGCAATGCACTTGTCAAACATTTGTGCTTACACCCATAGATCACTGTTGCCAGTCTCAACTCACAAACAAAGGTGAAGCTCTTGATGATAAATGACTGTAGCTATGACATAGATGAACATCAATAACCACCTCCTTTGAGGCTCAAGGGTCTTTGGGAAAGAGGGGTCAGAAAGAATCCAAGAGCTGTAGAAGGGGTGGATTGCTGTGTTACAGTTTCCTCTGGTACTGAAGATTCCATCCTGCAGAGAAGCTCTTTAAGCAGAAGGTAAACAACTCAAAAAACCTTCAGGAAGTTCCTGGAACTGACCAGATTCACTGGGTCTCTCCCTCCCAGAGTAAGCAATAAAGATGGTTGAGAGTCATTCTCAGACAGACCAGCTGACCTGCCTGGAACAGGTTTGAGCCCCTTGGAAAGAATACTCTCCAAACAGTTGAGCTGCCTGCAGGCTGTGCAGTGAGTTCCAGGTGCCCAGCTTCTGTCACCTTTGCTGGGGTGGGCTTCGGGGCTGCAGCTGTCTTTGAGTTATTTCTGCTCCTGTAAGTAGCTTCTCACCCATATTCCTGTAGGTAACCTCAGTTAAACTCATTGGTTCACCAAATTGGACTTTGGTAGTATCATGCTTTGGTCTGTCGTGGGCTCCTTATCTGTGGTGAGTAGGTGTGTGTTGGTCTCCAGGAAACGTTTGTCACAAAACATCCCTTCAACCTCTACCTCCGTCTGGGCCTCTCCATTTGCTTTTAAAATCCTTTCCTAATTTCATTTTGTGTCTGTCTGTTTTCTTTTTATCCTTTCACCCACCCTCCAATAGCCACTTTCACCTTGGCAATACTTTTGAGCTGGTCCATGACCTTGTCCAAATATATTATGGAAAATACTGCTGAGCTTTACAAAGAAAGCAGATGTTACTAGGCCACCCCAAGTCCAACACTGATGTAGCCTCCCTTCAAACACTAATACAATCGTGGGTTTGTCCTTAAAAACACTACCCCTCAGCTTGTGCACAAGAGACTTTTCGGAGGCAACAGCTTTAATTGGCTTAATCACCATGGGTATGAATAACTATCTTGCACGGATCATTTCATTTGGAGGCCCCAGGGAGAATCTGCCATGCTCAGTGGGACTCAGCCTCACTTTTGGCCTTCCCTGCCAGAGAGAGGTTGCAGGGGAAGCAACCCTGACAGATATTCCAGGGCTCTGCTCCTTTCACTGAGTCCAGAGAGGTCTGGAGAAACTTCCCTGTTCCCGACACCAAAACAGTCCATCTGACACTCCTAGGAGCTAAGTCTGTATACTGAATTCAGTTCTGGTTCTGGTTGAGAATGAGCCCCACAGGAAGCCTGATAACTAAAAGAGATAGACCCAACAGGAAACCGTGTAATAATTAAGAAGAATAGGCCCTTTTTCTGGAGACCTGTCATCCTCTTCTGGGTATGGGGGTGGGGGTGGGGTAAGCCCAAGGGATGGGTCTTCCTTGAGATTATGGAAGATAGGCCCTTTCAGGGAGTCCTCTAAAGGTTTGGAAAACTGTGTTTGGGTTGAAGAACTCTGACAGGAAATTCTTCCCCAGTCCTCCCACGCTGAATTGGGACCCGGTATTCTGGTTCTGCGTCCCATGAGAAATATCGCTTCGGTTTTGCTTGAATGAATGGCCAGCTAACTTTATAAATGAATGAATGTGTGATGGGCAATTTTGGACCAGGAAGTTTTTTATTTAATTTCTTTTTGTTTTGCAAAAAAGTATATATGTGATAGAAACTTAACAAAAATTTGAAAACAACCTATTGACCTACTTGTCAATAGGCGACTGACTAAATCAATTTTAATATATATCTGTCCAATGAAACATTCTGTAGTCACAAGATTTGGTGAGGATTTTTTTTGTAACAATATGTAATTTGATGATTTTAAATGTTTTCATGATTTTCATAACATGGTATATACTCACTCATATATGAATTTTAGACATAGAGCAAAGGATTACCAGCCTACAATCCTCTTTACCAAAGAAACTAGGAAACAAGAAGGACTCTAAGGGAAAAATGCATTGACCCCAGAGAATGGGAAGGGGCAGGAACTCCTGAGCTAATTGGGAGCATGAGGGTAGGGGAGAGGGAGCTGGCAGAATGAGAGGAGGAGAGGAGAGGAGGAAATGGAGGAGCAGAAATGTTGAGTTGGGGGAAGAATAGAGGAGAGCAGGATGAGATACCATATCAGAGGGAGCCATTATAGGTCTGAGGAGAGATCTGGCACTAGTGAGATTTCCAGAGATCTACAAGGATGACAGGAACTGACAATCCAGGCAATGGTGGAGAGGCTGCCCTAAATGCCCTTCCTCTATAGTGAGACTGATGACTACTTTTTATGCCATCCTAGAGCCCTCATCCAGGGGCTGATGGAAGCAGAGGCAGACACCCACAGATATACACTGAACTGAACTCTGGAACCTATTTAATTTCTTGATTTTGTTACTGGTTTTCTGTTTTGTCTCCTCTCCACAAAGGAGAGCTGGAACTTTCTCTGACTTAAGATCCTACCAGTTTCTCTTGATTCTGCCACTAGGTGGCAACCTCTCTATGCTGTTGTTAGCTGTCTTTTTTGTTTCTGATTTTTCCAGAGTTTCTCTGTGTAACCTTGGCTGTTCTGGAACTCACTTTGTATACCAGGCTGGCCTCGAACTCAGCGATCCGCCTGCCTCTGCCTCCTGAGTGCTGGGTTTAAAAGGCATGTGCCACCACCCGTCTATTAGGTGTCTTTTTGCTTATCAAAAAAAAGTCTCCTTTTATTTCCAGGACAGAAAATTTCCAGTCATACCGGTCCGTTCCTGGAGTCACACACATTCCCTCCCCACCCCCACAACCTCTCCGGCGAGGTGGGGGGCGAGGTGCAAAGTGGAGGGGTTATTCCTGGCGATGGTTGGGTCCCCAGCCCAGGCTACGCTTGCATTGGGCACCAGTCCATCTCGATCCTGGGTGCCCAGACTCAGATTCCCACTTCTGCTTCTGCCCAGGAGTTGGAGGACCTGCTGAAGGTCCTGGGCCCATTTCCCCACTGCATCAGCTAGAGGGCTGCCCCCCCCCCCTGCTGCCAGGAAGGCTGCCTGCTCTCCCCTCTGCACTGAGGCCAGGGCAGCCAGAGGCAGCCGTGGGTGGGATCCTCAAGGATGAGGGGTGGGGGAAGCTGTTTGCACTTTGCTGCCGGGATCCCTGTTACTGGTCCGTTTTAACACTGCAGAGAGTGCTGGTTCCTCCTGGGGGCAGGGTTAATAATATGAGGGAGGCATCACTCTTTTCTAATCTATGATCCGTCCTCTCCTTCAGACCTGTATAACCTGAAGACCCAGGCCCCTCTTTTTCTGATAAGCCCCAAGCCCTAATGGACCTCCTGGACTCCGTCCTCCACACCCACTGTCTGGTATGATTGTCAACAATGCTTTCTGGACCTTTACTTCACAGAAAAGGGAACACAAAGGCATTTTTAGCCTCAAGCCACTAGGACAGATGCTGAGACAACTTTCCCACCCAACTGCCCTGATTGAGACCCCAATACCAATGCAATTCCCAGGCTCTGGACACTTTCATTAATACATTATGACTGGAATTCAGGGTGCAGCTCAAAAATCCCACTAATTTGTCTAAGACTACTGAAGTTCTTTGGGACTCTGGGGTATTTCTCAAACAATTACATTTTTTTTCCAAAATGTGTAACCCTTTTGATCTATGGGCTTCATAAAATGATAGGACATTACATTTAGCTTGTCACTCAATCAAGCCTGGACATCCCAAAACAAAACTCCAGAAGCTAGAGGACTTTGCAGGAATAAAAACCTCTCAGCTCATCAAAGTGGCTCCAAAAGTTTATAAAAACCAGAACACTAAATGACAAAAACAAGCTGTCTTGTGATTAAGCCACACACATGCTGGCTGCTTTCCGTCTGCTCACTCCAAGCTTCCTACTGCTTGCACTACCTATGTCCAAAACAAGAAAAAAGAAAAGAAAAATCCCCCAAAACAAAAAGTGAGGAAGAGGGGCAGGCCCCACTGGAAAGAGATCAATGTGCATGTTGTTTCAAGAAAAACGGACAGTAGAGGAAAAAACTTCACACCATCCCAAACCCAGGAAAGCAATGTCCCTCTCTACTGAAAAGGCGAGGATACTGAATCAAAATGGAGGTGCCAGGATCCTACACTCCAAGAGCCCTTTGTCACTGCATCATTTGGAGGCCACCCAGATGGTGGCCAAATTTTTGGTAAACAATGGTACAGAAGTTTCTGTTTTGAAAAATCCAATGGGGTCAGTTAGTCCAGGCTACAAACAGGTGACTCACTCCTTCATGGTGGTCCCAGATTTGCCCTTTCCCCATTCTGGGCAGAGATTTACTCACAATTTAGGCACCATCATTACTTTTACTCCTCAAGAAAGTAAAATCTCCTTTGTACCTGCCTCCTAACTCAGCTTAACTGCCTCTGTCTGAAGAACAGCTTCTAGCTCTTCCAGAATCCAGACCCAGTGACCTGCTCTAGGACTTGAAACAGTTTCTTGAGGTCTGAGCTGAGACACCTCCTCCAGACTTGACAGCACACCACCCACCAGCTGTGGTAAATCTCTTGGCTACATCCACACTCCCCATATGAAGAGGCTGTTGGAATTTAACATCCTTACCCTGTGCCAGTCAGCTTGGAACATGCCTTTCCTGCCTGCCCACGAACCAGGAACCTCAGATTATTGGCCCAGGACCTCTGGGAAATAAACAAAAGGACTGAAATCACTCATCCCATGATTCCAAATTCATACCCGTTGCTCAGTCTCTTGCCAGACCTTTATAGTCTATATAATCCTGTACCTTACTGGTGCTTTTTGTCCCATTTCCCTGGCACTCAGTCTGCACTTGCCTTTGAATGGACTGATCCAATGACAACTCTCAGTTCTGACCGGAAGGAAGCCATCCTCCAGATCACCACTCCCCAAATCAAGAAGCAGGTAGAATTCCTGGGGGCAGTGGAATATTAAGGCTCTGGATGCCTGGGTTTGCTGAAGTAGCCCAACCCCTTTATTCTGTCACTTTGGGATACCAACCTTTAAAATGGACTGAAACGGAGGGAACTAAATCAGGCTGTAACCCAAGCCCCAGCTTTGAGCCTAAACTAAACTGTTCCACCTTCTCATTTATGAGACTTGGGACACTGCAAAGGGCATTTTGACTCAGATCCTGGGATCCTGGTAGAGCCCCGTAGCATTCCTGTCCAAGCATCTAGACCTGGTGGCCTCTAGTTGTCCGTCCTGCTTTTGTGCCATAGTCACAGCCACTATGCTAGTAATGGAAAATGACAAGCTCACCCTGGGCCAGAACTTGACTTTAACAGCTCCCCATGCTATGAAAATGCTCCTAAGAGGGGAAAATGGTCGGTGGGTGTCAGATGCCCACGTTACCAATCTCACTGCCGCTCCTGTACAAAGTCTCAACTCTGCAATATCGATACTGGACGATGGCCTTGAGGTCCCCCTCCATGACTGTGAGGATTGCTGGACAATTCTTAGGCCTGTCTCCTGGATCTCCAGGACGCTCCCCTACCTGAGACAAGTCTGTTTGTTAACCGATGGAAGCAGCCTGGTCATCAGGGGAGTCAGGGAGGCTGGAGCATCAGTGACTACCTAATGGGCCACCATATGGACACCAGCCTTGCCACAGGACACGCCAGCTCAGAAGGCACAGCTGATTGCTCCCATTCAAACCCTAAGCTGGAAAAAGGGCAACCAAATAAACATTTTACAGACAACAGGTATACTTCTGCTATCCTTCATGTTCATGCCACAATTTATAATGAGAGAGGTCTATTGACTGAAAAAAAAAAACCCTCTTAAAAACAAAACAAAATCTTACTTTCCTTAAAGTGGTATGGCTCACGGAGGAGATGGCTGTTATCCATAGCAAAAGGCATCAAACATCTAACACACCTGAAGCCCAAGGAAACTGGAGGGCAGACCAGGAGGCCTGGAGAGCAGCAGAGATGCTGTGAGGCCCCTTTCTGTCTTGCCTATTGCTTTTCCTGATCCATATCTTCCTCCCCAACCCATCTACTCCCAGGAAAAAGAGGACAAGACCTGTTTCTTGGGTGCAAAACAGGATCTGACTGGATGACAGATCTTGCCAGTCTCAAGAATTATCTTTCTGGAGGCTATCAGATGCCTTTTGGTGCATCAGCTGCACCAGACTACCCATCTGGATGCCACCAGATTGACTGAGTTATTATCTTCCAGGTGTGTCTTCTGTGTCTCCAAGACATGGCCTCCCAGGCTGCTTCTCAGCATCTGTTCTGCACACACAACCCAAAGCAAGGGACAAAAGGAGTCCCTGCCATTTGTCTGAGGAGATTAGCCCCTAATAAAAACAAAGTCAACTTCATGGAGATAAAGCCTCCTCATACCAGGTATAAGTGTGTAGATACCTTCTCAGGATGCCTTTATTACCCAGAGAGAGACTCTTGACAATAGTCAAGGCTCTTTTACAGGAGATTATTCCCAGGTCCTGGTTTCCCCTGTCAATTTGATCAGAGAAGGACCTGGGAATAATCCTTGCTTTGTCCATATCTCAGATAGCAGGAGGGCCTTGATGTAACCTGGAAGTCTCCCTGCATCTACTGATCTCAACATTTGCTTGCGTGCTGCCATGATGATAATGGACTAAACCTCTGAAACTGTAAGCCACCACCTCAGTTAAATATTTTTATAAAAGTTGTCGTGGCTGACCTCAGAGCTCTGGATAGGTCAAATGCATGAACCAGGCTACTAAGTCCACTCTCTCTAAGTTAATTTTTAAAACTGCTAAAAATTGGCCCATTTTTTAACCTCTGGACATTCTTAGAGCATGATGCACCCCTTACAAGATAAAATTCATCCCCTGTGACATTTTGTTTAAAAGGCTGCCCAGTTTAAGAGGCCATATAATTAAAAATTAGCAATATGTTTCCTTCAAAGTATTTCCCATCTCTCCAACAGGTTCAGACTACAGTCTATTCTAGGGTTTGAGATGCCCTCCTGGTTCCCTTCTTGGTACACTATTATTCATTCCAACCCAGGGACCAAGCATACATCAAAAGGCTACAAGAAAAACAAAACAAAATACCTGACACTTGTGTGGAAAGGACCTTACATTGCCTCCTGACAATATTCACTTATTGTTGGTGGAATCAGCATGCAGTCAAGGTTGATGGAAACCCTGCTGGATTCATCACTCTCATTATCAATCCTGTTCCAGACCAGGACTGGAAATGAACTATCTCACTTGGACCAGATCCACTCAGTAAGACTCACAAATAAAACCCCTGTTTGGTTAAATATCTGCCCCCTTCTCTATTTCTTGTAATACTAGTCTTACAGTTACTCCCAACCCAGAATATTATTTAGTTCCCACAATGTGACAAGGCAAAGGTTCCTTCATCTTGTCTTAGCTGGAGCCATCTTTGCTTAACAGTGAAACTGACCCCCTGCCTTTTCTACCTCTGCTGTGAAAAAGTCCAGTGGGGTCTTAGAGCTTTATTGCTGTGAAGAGACAACATAACTATGGCAACTCACAAGAAGGAAAACATTTAACTGGGGTGATGTATAGTTTCAGAGATTTAGTTCATTATTGTCATGGCAGGGAACAAGGTGGTATGCAGGCAGACATGGTGCTGGAGAAGGAGCCAAGAGTTCTATATCTTGATTGGCAGGCAGCAGCAGGAGACTGTGTACCATAGTTGGTGTAGCTTGGGCATTTAAGACTTCAAGGCCTGCCCCCATAGAATTTCACACTTCTTCCAACAAAGACATGTCTCCTAATAGGGCCACTCCCTATGGGCCAATCATTCAAACACATGAGCCTATGGGGGCCATTCCTATTCAAACCAGCACATGTAGGAAACTACCCAGCCATGTTCTAGAAACTCAGGGTCAAAATGACCCAGGCTAACTGAATGTTTTTGGCTTTTGTTAAACAGCCTGCTTGTTTTATTTCCCTGTGCAACTGCCAATCAAGATGTAGTTTTTCTATGTTCTTTGCCTTTTTAAAAACTCCCTAAAATGCATTTGAGAATTTTCTGTGAGAATTGTTTCTCTCCAGGCTTAATATAGACTCTCAATTAAGACTTTGGATGTACTGAGTAGTCTTTGGGGCTCTACCCTGCAACAACAGGAACTTGGTTGTTAGGTTTCTATTGCTATGAAGAGACACCATGACCATGACAACTCTTATAAAAATATTTAACTGAGGTGGTAGCTTACAGTTTCAGAGGTTTAGTCCATTATCACTATGGCAGGGAGCACGCAGGCAGATGTTGATACACAGGCAACAGGAAGTAGACTGAGTAAAGTTTGAGCAAAAGAAACTTCAAAGCCCACCCCCACAGTGACATACTTCTTCCAACAAGGCCACACCTACTTTAACAATGCCACATCTCCTAATAGTGCCACTCCTTTTGGAGGCTATTTTCTTTCAAATCACCACATTGGTTTACCTGTACCAGTGGTCTCACCCATTGTATGACCTTAGAACAACTCTATAATATTCCAGTTTTGTGTATAGTTGCACATGTACTTCCCCAAGTGTAAGTTTATTCAGAACTAGAGGGGGAATACCTCTTATTTCCCTTTGGGATGCCCCACTGACAGATAGGAAAGCTGCCCTTTTCCCTGTTCCAATAAAGTAAATTGCCTTTTAAAGTTCATCAAACAAAAATTGCCTTAGTTAAGGTAATGATCCTCAAGACTTAGTATTACCTCTTAGTCAAATTCAAAGGTTTAAAAGCAACTTAAAAATGGGGGAATGAAATGACTAAGGTAATGCCATCCTGTCTTAACTTTATTTTGTCCCTGCCTTCTATCCCCAATAGTTACATTCACCTTGGCAGTGCCTTGGGGGACTTGTGTAATCTTGACCATGGTCTAAATGATTTCTTAGTATCTGGAAAATACCACTGAGACTCCTGCAAGGTTGCTCTTTGCCTGCTGACAACTCAAGTCCATGAAGATGCCCTAGCTGAATGGGTGGTTGCATCTGGGAAGCAAGAGTGATGCCAGAGGGGAGAAACTGAAAATGAACATGACAGAGGAACAAATGGAGAAAAACAATCAGGGCTTTGGATATAATGAATTCAGGGGCCTACAGGAATGCCTTGTTAATAGCATTCCATTCCATTAATAAAGGCTATTAATTATAATACTTCTCAGGCCAGGGGGTATAGCTCAGGGGTAGAGCATTTGACTGCAGATCAAGAGGTCCCTGGTTCAAATCCAGGTGCCCCCTGTGGGTGTCTTTTTTTTGCTTTTTTGACTCAGGGATATCTTTGTTAGTAATGTCTTCAGTCATCTTTAATCCCCCTTTGTCAACCTGTCCCTCTTCTGCCCCACTGAGGAGTAGCAGGTCACAACCCCGCAAGACTCTTCCCCTCTCTTTGGCCATATTTTGAGCTTTGTGATATTTCTTCTCTTCCAGTACTGAGATACTCTTCCTGTCCTCTCCTTCAAGCTTGGCCTATTGTATCAATCACAGACAACCTGAAGACAGAAACCTAGTAATAAAGTACATGAAATTTAATAGGGAGAATAATTATGCAAAGAAAGGTGAGAATAAAGCCACAAAGAAAACGATAATGGGCTCTGCAGAGTAAGGGGCCCTCACAAGTTCAAAGCTGGAAGGGACTCACCCTTCAATGCGAAGGTTTACCTCACATAGGAGAAAGGGTTTTTTGTTTTCTTGTAATTATTATTATTTTTAGGTTAACATCCAAAGTAAAGGGCATCCTTATGGCGTCTGTGCACATGGATAATTATACTTTGTTCTCATCTCCACACCGTAATGCGTCCCACCATGTTCCCTTTCTTTCCCCAACTTAGTTGCACCTCCTGGTTTCTTATCACATGTGTTCCATTACCCTCTTTATTTTTCCCCTAAAGACATCTTTCTCACTTCTCATGATCCCTTTCCTAGAGCTTTTTCTCTCTCTCCTACACACACACACACACACACACACACACACACACACACACACACACACACACACACGACACTCCTAAAAATGTCATGGTTTCATTTATTCTGCATGGCTGGATAAAATCTCAGTCTTCTTATCCATTCTCGACTAGTTGGGGAAGGGCAGATTACCAGACATTTGTGGTCACAGCTTCTCCGCAACAGGAACTAGTATGTGAAACACGTGGAAGTGAGACCAGGGGCTGCAGTAGTCCCCATGAAGGGTCCAGGAGTCAAGTTTTTCAGTGAAGTAGGCTGAGCCTGGTAGGCAGAAGGTGGTTACAAGGCTAGGGCTGTGAGCTCTCCAAAGGACTTCCTTCTCTAGGTGTGTGCCTGGGCATAGCACCAGCAGAAGTGAGTGTACCCTACTGAACAACCATCCAGAACCAGGAAAGCAGGAGTACCTGGGGAGGCTAGCAAGCTACCCCTGTTCCTGGATCATCCTTGTAGCAACTCCTAACGACAACCATTGACGTCATGCTTTCCTGAACCAGGTTCATTATGGCAGAGTAAATATGGAGGGTGCTTGGCAGCTGAGAATCACACACTGATAGTGGCCAAAGTAAGACTTGTTTGCTTTGGTCAATGGATGTTCAAAGATGTAGTACAGGTTGGACATGAGGCCAGCTGGTAAGACTGTCATCTGACTCTTCCCTGGTTGTCATGACATGTGCTTGTCCTGTGAACTGATGCCTTTTCAGTTGGCCCTTAGAATGAGCACACATGATTGCATCTAAGCCTAGGTGGCAGTGGGGAGCCAAGGGCAACTGGACCAGTAGCTCCAAGCTATGAAAATAGTTGGAACTCAAATAGAGTCACCTACATCAAATCCTAATGAAAAGGAGTGAGGAGGCCATGAAAGAAGGGTTGTCACACATTCCCATGCCTATGACTAAAAGTATACCAAGAACTTTCTGAATCCACAACCTTGCATAAAGCACATTGAAACCTTACACAGGAAATACTTCTGGCCAGATGACTGTCCAGTGTCTACCTGTTCACCTGTGGGCAAACACCACCTCATTACCAACCCTTGTCTCTGATACTTGGGTAATTGTTTCAAATAGTGTATGCAACCTCATTTTCTCTTGCTCACCTGAGTGTGCCATGGGTTGTCAGATCCTGTGTATCCTGGATTCAATTTTTTTTCTGTTTTTGAACAAATTCATTTCTATGCCACCATTTTTGGTTGACAAAAAGCCCATTCTAGATAATTCTATTCACATTCCAATTGCAGACTCATGGGCACCATGACAGATGGGTGTACTTTGCGACATTAGATTTGTTATGCAACATCACTGTGAGTAAGACTGCCAAATGCTGACATGGGTATATGGAGGGGTTCTTGCTAGGACAAACCCCAAAATACATGGCTTTCTGTTCAGCAGTACATGACAAGCAATCTGTTCTAGCAGCTGCAGGAATGGTGAGGAAGCTATTATTGAGGGCAGAAAGACAGCAGCCTGTGAGAGCCTGGAAAGCAGAAAATGTCCTTGATGGTGCAGAGCAGGAGAGGGGTGTTGGGCAGAAGGCTCGATGCATGAGCTACTTCCTGCTAGCTGCATTTAGCAAGGGAACACAAAACAGATCTGAGTGCAGATGAGAACCGACTTGCTTTATATGCAGAATCAAAGGAGGTATGGATTACTCAGAAATTGCATAGTGGGGAAAATAAAATTGATCCACCCCAAATTATCAGTTTAAGACAAAGGGAACAAGGGAAAAGACCAACTTGACTGTGTAGCTCAAAAGCCCTTTCTTTATCAAGACCACTGACATCACCAAGGTGGTACCAGCTACATCCTTTCATTGGACAGGTGTTCCTAGGAAGACGAAGGGTGTGGTCCCATAGGAACGTGATGTGTCCAAATACTTACAACTGACCAGGGAAAAGCAGTATCAAAGAGGAATGTGGTGATCACTGCTGGGAATGGAACCAATTCATAAGCAACCCATGTGTTTCCTGAGAGCTGAGCCAGGCATCTGTGCTGCTGTGTCCATATATCCTAGGAAGGCATCTTAAAGGAGGAAGCTTCATTCTGCTTATGATCCAAAAGGTTTCTGCAGGCGTGGAAAGCATGCTCAGAGCAGAACACTTGATATAACAATGTCAGAGAACAGGAATACAGGAAGGTGCCAGGGCAAGATATAATGTTCAGGACGTACCCTATGACCTTCTTTGAAGGCGAAGATGTAATGACTTCAAATTACATCCAAATAAATGATAAATAATAAATGATAAATTGTTTTTTATTGGGGAGCACTTCCAAAGAAAAATACAAAGAACTGTGGGAGCATTTCTCTGCCCTTCTTACTGGATCAGCTGACCCACCACAAAGAGTGCACAAAGGAAAGCCATGCCCCAAGCATCCCTCTTTTCGCTTCCATCTGCCTGAGGTCACACCCAAGGGGTGTGTATGTGGCAACCATTGCAAGTTCACTGCAAGACTGCTACACTTCTTCATATAGTGTGGTCCCACCACCTATGTTTCAGCACCTTCCACTAACTCCATATTATTGTGAGTCCACAGAGGGGTGAACCCTTCATTAGGTCAGAGCCTAATGGATTCTAGGAAGTGCCTTCTAGTCAACCTCAATATCTTAGTGTTTTCCCCATCCCTTCAAGCTGACAATTAAGATCCACCATCACAGGCTGTATTTACAGAAGTGTGAAGAAGCTAGACACAGTGATGAAGAAAATGAGAGGTGAAAAGACCTCTGAGCCAGTATTATTCTACAAGTGGGAGCAGCTAAAGAGATTGGTCAGCCATCAAAAAGCACAGTTTCTACAACCTCCTCAGGAATTGTGGATTTTCAGTGTGGAGCCACACGTCATGCAGAACGATGATGGGGGCTACTTTGGTGGCATGGCCTGAACCAATCAGGGAACATCCTGAATCCCACGATGCTTACCTACTGGCCTGGGTCTCCAAGTTTGGAGGTAATTTGTTATATTACATGGTTTTGGGGAAGGTTGGAACATACTGAAAGTGTCACATAGAAGAGGAGTCACTCTGAGGAATGGGTAATAGGCACTGTGACTACTTCTACCTATACCTAATTTTCTGTGAGCTGCTTCTATGACCTTGTGCACCTCCATGTTGTTCAGTCTTTAAGCATAAATGTTTGCAAGTCTGTTCTAGTATACCCTCTGTATTTGGGGTCCAGGAGGGACAGAAATTTTGTCTTTTAAGTTCATAGACTTGAGATCAAGAAATTCCTTCAGGACTTACTACAAACTTCAGTCCTAGATGCTGATTAATCAAGGCTTTGGGAAAGCTGGCTTCCTTCCGTATGTTCCCATGAGCTGGGGGTGGGGGGCGTGGGGTGGGGTATGCTTCTTAGCCATTGGCAAGGGCTCTGTCTGTGACTCGCTTTTACCATGAGGTGGCAGCACATGGTACAGAAGAGGCTTGATACCTGTACACCAGGTTGGGCACCCTCATTTGCATTTCTGTCATTGTCATAAAAGTATTTTCCCACCAGCTATTTGTCCTCCACCAGGGACCCCAGAATGAACATTTAGGAAGCAGGCTGAGCCCAAATAACAGAGAGAAACAAACAAACAAACACAAGCAAAAACAAAACACCATAGCTTGAGGTAGACCCAAGTAAGCACAGCCTGGACACACTGATGGACACCCACGCTGGTGAACTATGAGAATGAAAATGATGCTTATCACTGCATGGGACTCAACCTTGGAATGAACGGACAGCATTGTTGTGGAGGTGGCTGACTACCTCAACCATGCTTTCCATACCTGCCCTCTCACCACCACCCATCAAGTACTGACTGAAAGGAGGAGAAGAAATCCATCTGTTGAATTCAGAGTGTGTGGATGGGGTAGAAAGGAGACACTGAGCTAAGTAAAAGAACTACCAGGACAATGGAACCAGAAACCTACAGTACACAGAGTCTCATGGATCCTAGTACAAGTGCTGCCATAGTGGGCAGAATTTTGAGCCAGGTATTAAATTACAATAGACACATCATCTGATTGGCTAGGAGCACTCACTGCTCTTCCAGAGGAGCCAAGTTCCCAAGCACCCACACCAGGTGATTCACAACTGTCTGTAACTCCAGCTCCAGGGGATTCAACCCTTGTGATATCCACAGGTGCTGTATGTACATACCCACACGCACACACACACACACACACACACACACACACACTTTAAAATAATGAAAATAAATCTTATAAAAGATTGGAAATATAAAAAATAAACAAGCTGAAAAAAAAGAACTACCAGGAATGTAGCTGTAAATTCATGTCTGGGAATTGAGTATCTAGGCAGCTGGTAATGGATTGCCAGTTTTTCCAGCCTACCAATGAAGAAGATTTACTGTATCCCGAGGAACCCTTGGAAATGGGAACACAGGTTATCATTGTTTGAATATGAGTATTTCCTAAAAGTCTTGGGTGTTTGGGGTTTAAATCCAAACACAGCAAGATTTGGAGGTGGGCTTTGGGGAAATGACTCACTCCATCCATGACTAATCCACCCACCGAGTCACATTCTCATGCATTATTGGTGTGTGTGGTGGGGCCTCTCAGAGAAAGTATACCATTGGGACAGATCATGGAAAGACATTTTATATGCCCCACCTCTTCCTGTCTCTGTTTTTCTCCATTTACTGGCTCTCATGAGGTTGACAACTCTACTCTGCCATATCCTCTCTGCCATTGTTCTCTGAATCATCACAGGCAACATAGATAGCGCCAAGTGAC
The DNA here is from genome assembly GCF_003668045.3 of Cricetulus griseus. NCBI lineage: Eukaryota > Metazoa > Chordata > Mammalia > Rodentia > Cricetidae > Cricetulus > Cricetulus griseus. The sequence continues at coordinate 99,058,151 of NC_048601.1, read as the reverse complement.
CATTGACTGAAACCTCTGAAATATGAACCAAAATACACCTACCTTCCTTTTACATCATCTGTTTTAGATTTGTCGTGACAATACAACACAATGCAAGATGACTAATAGGTGGAATAAACAGAGGAGAAACCCTGGTCATTAAAGGGTTATAGCACCACTGGTTCATATCTAGGATCCTCTCCTGTACTTGCTCTGTTTCCACACCTAAAATTCCCCAGTATCCCCCTGTGTGGTGCTGGGGATTGAACCTGGAGCCTTCTACATACTGGGCAAGTGCACTACCCCTGAGCTACATTCCCAGCTCTCAAATGTCCTTTGCTTTCCTCACTAGTAATTCTGATGACCACTCTCAGGACTTATTTAGTTTTCTCTGTTGATGTCACTAGTCTGGCACAAGTCATTTAGCTCAAGGTAGTGTGTATTTTTTTAAAAAAATGTTTAGCTATTTTATTTAAAGTTTTTTGCATGTTTACAAATATATTTTCATGCATGTTCAGAGATACTAATATTTTTTCTCTTTTTTAAATAATTCTATACAAAAGACAACATCATTATAACGTGAAAGAATTTACAAAAGTATAAGTAAAAATACAGTTTATTTTTCTCTTAAAAACAACATGTTTTAAGGTGTTTACTATAAAATATTGGCAGTGTGTATTTTTTAAAGATTTATTTGTTTGTTTTTATTTCTTGCGTATGAGTGTTTGCATGTATTTCTCTGTGGATCAAGACTGGGCCTGGTTACTGTGGAGGCCAGAAGGGTTGTCAAATACCTTGAAACTGGAGTACCAGATGGTTATGAGTTATGTTGATTCTGGGAACCACACCTGGGTCCTCTGCAGGAGCAGCCATTGCTCTGAACTGCTGAGCTATCTCTTAAGCCCTGGTAATATGTTCTTTTAAAAGCTCTTAGCTAGCTGGTCTTTAGAGGTTGTATTTATGGGGGACATGCTGAATTGGAGGTTATGCAGTCTGACTGAATCTTCTCTCATTAGCTGCACTTGGGAGTAATGGGAATCTTAACATTGGTCAGAGAGGTATCTCAATTCCCTCCAGAGTATCCACTGTAAATTCCATCATGTAGCAGGCGTCTTTCACTGAGATTTACAACAGCATGCAATGCTAAATGGCATTGTGCTGAACAGCAATACCCAAGCCCACCCATCATCCATGACTGAGGGATGTCATGCTGGACAATGGAAGGTATGTAAAGCTGCATAACTGGCAAATGACTGGAACATGAGGACAGAAACCAGGCCATGGGGAAACGGTGACCAACTGGAGTGGCCCAGCACTGCTGGGGTTGGGGGCGGTTGGCAGGCACTAAGATTAGAATTGATGCATGCCCATCACAACAATGGCTGTCTCCAAGTAAGGATTTGGTAGATCATGGCCCCTGACTCCAATTCTCACACGCCCTAGATACACCTGTTTTTACTCAAGGAACATGGTGCTAGGAACAGATTTCCCTGAGTGCTGAATCTTTCCACAAGGGTGGAGGAGAGGGTAAGTAGGTGTGTAGCTGCTTCCCTGGATGGAAACATCCTATGGAGGAGGAAGAGAGGAGACTTACAAGGCTCATGAAAGCCAAAGACCCACAGTCCCTCCCAGAGGTGATATAGGAAGGAGGGGAGGTGCTCAGTGGTGCAGCTGCCTGCAAGGTGCTCATGGGGTTCCAGGGAAGCAGATCTCATGAGCAGTCAGGCAGGCTGGGGTGGCTCTTGGTGAAGATGGCCCATGCCCTGTAAGTAACCCAAGGAAAGGTGCTTGTGAAGTCAGCAGCATCTGAGGGACTTGTTTCTTTGGTCTGCCTGTTCTCTCTGTCTGCGGTGAGCAGGAACAGGAGCCCAGCAGTGGTCAGGTTGCTCTACCCTCCTCCCCATGGTCCTGCAACTCTGAGCACCTCCCACCCTAGCCCTTCAGGCCCATCCGTGCTCTCTCTCTCTCTCTCTCTCTCTCTCTCTCTCTCTCTCTCCTCTCTCTCTCTCTCTCTCTCACATGTATACTTCTTTCATGGTTTTTCATTTTTTTCTTTTTGCTTCTGGCATGTGAAGCCTCTCTCTGTCCACACTTTGAGGATGCCAATGGTGTCAGCAGAAATGAGGCTCACAAAGGGTTGGAGGCCAGAGTAGATAGAGGGCAACCCTCTCCCTTGTCCCCACACCACTTCTGCCCACACAGGTGCCCCTGACTCATTATCAGCCAGGGATGCAGATGCAGAGAAGGCCTAACATTTTACACTCTCAGCTCTCAAGTCACAACTGAGAGGTTCAGAGCCAACAGAGCATTTACACCAGAGCCACATCGCCCAGCTAGTCAACACAATCAAGTCAGTCATCACTCAGGAAGAAAACCCTGCCATTTCCCTGCCCTTTCCCTCATCATCTCTTACAAATCACAAGGGGTTTTTGCCTTTAGCCTCCAGTTATCTCTTGGCACAGGCACGGGTCCTCGGGTTGATGGTCCTTTCTTGCATTCGTTCTTCAGATATCTGTCACCTTTAGATCTGGTAGTTCTCAGGGGAGGGGTCAACAAGAAGAGTTTCCAGGTCCCATTTCGGTGTATTTTGAGGTCTGAACTCTGGGTACCCCAATAGCTATCCAGTCTGCGCCTGCTTTTCCAGCTGATGGTCTGAGCTGATGGTTGGGGCCAGCGTGGGGTGGAAACCTCTCTGGTGAGATGCCTGACTTTCAAGCCCAGAACTAGAAAATCAGTGGTTTTGAAGAAAAGCAGAGAGTGGCAAACAGAAGACAAATCCCAAAGAAGTTGGAAGTATCAGACAGCGAGAGTGAGGCAGAGACAACCTTATCACCAGGTGGCTAGACAAGACTCCAGCTCTGAGCACTGAGGCATCACAGCGGGGTACTGGCCTGAAGATGTCTAAAAGTCTTGGCTAGACCTATGGGGAGGGATAGGGTATGTTAAAAGCCAGATCTGAAGGAGGTCAGTCCCTTCCCACAAATACACTAAGAATGAGAAGGAATTGCAGGGTATGTGTCCTCCTTGGGTAATTAACCACACACCATCTAATGAAGATACTATGGGCTAATCAGAAAGTCTCCAGAGGTAAAGGCATGCCTCAATTGCCTGCATATGAACTTATTCCGGGTTTAAGTTTCTGTCACCTGCTGGCCCTGTCTCCCACACTTACCACATAACATTAACTGCCATCTTGTGTCATGCTCCTGGGGCCACAGATATCTCTGGCTCCCACTTCATCACTTTCTTGATGGTTGGACCCTTCCTTCATGGAATATTTTGTATGAAACACTGAAGGATTCAAAAAATGGGAAGTAAGAGGGGCAGAAGAGAGGTGACCAAGTCATTTTCTTGTCCTGGGGGATTGGTACAGAGGCCCTTGAAGTGGACTCTGCTTATGGTTTGGTCATGAATCGGGTGTGCTTTGTTTGGACAGGACTTTAACCATCGTCTCCTCCCCTCTACAACCATACCAGGGGATGGAGCAGATTAAATCAATGTCTTTAAACTGTCAAGAAGTAAGAGTCGTCTATTGAGCTTGTTTGGTCCACCCACAGGACCCCTTTCCACACACTCTGATTTAGGGTTCTCAGGTAGAGACCAAGACTGTTAGCTTTGCCCAGTCCTACCCACCTCTGCCAATCCAAAGTAAACCCTTTGAGCCCGACCCTACTGAGTCTAAGGGTGTTTGGAATGCAGACCTCTAGGAGTTGGGAACTATGGGCAGGAGGGTCAAGAGGAGTCAGCAGTGAGGTATTCAGAGGTGACTCATGCATGGACCTCATAAAGAGAGCTATGATGGCAAAACACTGGCAAGTGCACATGCCAGGATTGTGACATCCAGGTGTTGTCCATGAAGGTTTAGATTGCTTCTTAGATGCTTATATAAAAAGGTGGGGTCATAGCTCAGGGCTAGAGCACTTGACTGCAGATCACGAGGTCCCTGGTTCAAACCTAGGTGCCCCCTACCTTTTCCCCCCCACAAACACGTGTGTCATTCTTGTATGGCTAATGATAAAGGATAAGGAAGACAACAGAGACAGATGTTTGAATTGTGTACATTGGGCATGGCTGCCCAGAGAAAACAGAACTGACAGATTGTGTGTGTGAAATTGTGTTTTGTATGTTCATACAGAGACATTCTAAGAAATGCGTGCACAGTTTTGGGTTACGGAAGTCTGATTTCTGCAGGGACATACAGGACAGAGACTTGGAAGAGGTGACATGTTATGGTCTTGAGGTCATTTGTTTCTTTTTTGGGGATGCCACTCTTTCCTCCCAGGCCTCTAACTGATGCAGGAGGCCCAACCAACTTATAAAAGCTAATGGGCTTTGCTTAAAGTCCACTGACTGAAGTTTGGGTGCCAAGCAAACATGCCCCCGTGGCAGCATCTTCATCAGTGTTTGGCCAAACATCTGGGCACCACAACCTCATAGCTGGCAGCATGAATTATTCAGTCAACAGATAATAACCAGCTTATCAGTGATGTGTCTTGAAGTAAGGCTGTGGGTGCTGAGTAAGTACATGGAGAGGAGGACGATTTGGAAACATCCCAGACCGGATGCTGAGGCTAGTGTTCATCGCATCATTCTCATACAAGAAGGCTGGCTGAAGACCTGGTACCATGTTTCCTTAGGTCCTGTTTATTTCCTGCTTCATCTTGAGGCCTTTGCCATCCTGCCAATGATGGCCTTCCATGTTATCATCAACTAATCATAGGCTCTTATATAAACAAAGTACTGCCACTGGAACCAAGTTTGGTAACAAGAAAGATTCTCCAGAAAGTACATAAATTGAGACTGGTCATATGGCCTCACTGAGCCCAAAGATAATGAAGATCCATGTGTTAGTTACTGTTCTATTGCTGTTAAGAGACACATGGCCTAGCAATGAATAAAAGGAAGCATTTAATTCGGGGCTTGCTTACAGTTTCAGAGAGGGTGAGGAGCATAGAGGAAGGCATGACACTGGAGCAGTAGTTTAGAAACTCACATCTCATCTATAAGCTGAAGGCAGAGAGAGGAAGGGGGACTGGGCATGGTGTGGGCTTTTGAAAACAAAGTCTATCCCCAGTGACACACCTCCCCAACAAGGGCACTTCAATAAGACCACACCTCCTAATCCTTCCCAAACAGTCCCACTAACTGGGGACTGAGCATTCAACATATGAGCCTGTGAGGGCCATTCTCACTCAAACCACCACAATCCAGTAGGGTCCAGGCTATGGAATGGAGAATCCCAGATCTTCCAGAACAAGGTGAGTGATACTAGCCCTCAGTTTCCCTAGACCACTATGCAGTTTCCAGAGAGCACCAACAGTGCCTGCTGACTCAGTACAGTGCACACTGAAACGTTACAATGCATGGCCTGCTCCTTGTGCAGGCTAAAACACAGGGAAATTTCTGGCTGTACTGTTAGACTTCCTGGCCTCCAATTACTGCAGATGAGAAACAGCCAAAACAGAGAGCAAAGGCTGATCCTCAGCCGCCTGGCTTCTGTGTTAGTGGCATCTTTAGCTTCCCTGGGTTGCTTGCTGAAAATTGGTCAGTGGTTAAGAAAGAATGGAATTCAGGGATTGCAATGTAGCTCTATGAGTGCACTGGGACCACTCAGATCTTAATCATATTAATAACTCTATATAATTTCCCTGTCAGCCAACAGTCCTGCTTAATGTCCTCAAACCGTTCTTCAGTCATTTACCCCGAAACTCTGTCTCAAGAGAAGGAAATGTCTTACTTGTCCCTGTGTCCACAACATAGACAGGGACTGACACCTAAGAAGCTCCATGTTTGTTGAGTGAATGAATGACCAAGTGAAATGGGAGCACCTTCCCGAGGCCTTAGAGTGTAGAAAAGTTTCTTCCAGCACTCAGTGTCAGGTTGGTTGAAGGCCCAGGATGAGCTGCTCTTGTCCTGATCAGTGTGTGACTTAGAGGACTCTTACACAGTGTTGTGTCCTTTCAAGGTCAAGGTTGATGTATTTGTCACACCCTGAGGGATGGGGGTGCTGAGAGGGACAGATTAAGGCTGGAGAAAAAGGAAGGCTAGCTGTCGTAAAGAATGATTGCTAGTTTCTAGAACACAGAGGCCACAGTGGCTTATAAACATGTAGGCAGGCTGCGTTCCATGCCATGGTTGAAGAGGTACTAATTAGAAGTTTGATATATAAGTGGGGGTATAGCTCAGGGGTAGAGCATTTGACTGCAGATCAAGAGGTCCCTGGTTCAAATCCAGGTGCCCCCTCCCTTTTTTCATCCAGTACATCCTATATTGTTTTCCTTCTAGAACAGGACACCTAGAAGACAATGATGAAGCCCAACACTCTAATCCACAGTGCAAGCACAACTGATATTGCTCAGGTGACTTGGCTACACCTGTTAGAGGTTTTAAGGCATGGGTCCTTGCTTCTTCTAGCCCTCAGTTTCTACCCTGTTCCAAGAATTTCTGGGGTTGTTCAAAAGTTCCCAGGATGATGCAGGAGATTTGCAGATGAACCTGGACATGTCTTCTCCTGCCTCCTTGGCTGGAGCATCATGTCCCTGGTGATGGAGTGGCTCTCAGATTTCTGATCCCACCATGCCATGCTGTATGTCAGAGGCTCTGGACCTTGACTCTGTGTACCAAGTCTGGAGCTCCTTTCCTGCAAATTTACTGGCCACATGCACTTATGTCTTGGTCTACCCAGACCTGGGTTCTAGGAAGCTCTCTAGGACAAAAGCCCAGGGTGAGATGGTGATGGAACTCACCCAAGGCTTCTTATAGGACTGATATGAACTTCCAGGCCTCTTTCTCTCTGCCCTATATGCTAATAGGGTAAGAATCATAGGCAAGAAAAGAAAACCAGGGTCACATCAATGAGTAGGAACAAGAAGACCTGGATTAGAGTCATGATATGTTCTTAAAAGCCCATCTCACTGTCTACTGACAACATTAGGACTCTGCTAATTCCTAGCACCCTCTATATGCAGCACTCCACCGTGACAGACATCATGGGAATTGGTTGATTGAAGACTTGCAAATGAATATGAGGCTTTGCTCTCCTGCTGGGCCATCCATCACAGTTTCAAATGAGAGAGATGCTGATGACAGAGGGTTTGCCTGACAGAAATAAAGATTTACAGGCCCTGTACCTGAGTAGGGCAAGGGCTGATTCTTTTAACAAGATTTCCCCATGATCCCAGTGGCAATTGTAAACCTCCAAGTTTGTTTGATGCCCTAAAGTGTAGGCTTGACCAAAAAGCAAGTTGAGGAAAGGGTTTACTTGGTTTCACCTTCCACACCACTGTTCATTGAAGGAAGTCAGGGCAGAAACTCATACAGAGCAGAAATCGGATGGCAGGATCTTAAGCAGACATGGTGGAGGGGCACTGCTTCCTGGTGTGGTCTTCATGGATTGCTCAGCCTGCTTTCTTATATAACTCAGGAACACCAGCTCAGGGTTAGCACCAACCACAGTGGTCTGAGCCCTTCTCCATCAATCACTAATTAAGAAAATGCCCTACAGCCTGATCTTATAGAGGCATTTTCTTAGTTGAGCTTCCCTCCTTTCAGATAACTGTAGCCTGTGTCAAGTTGACATAAAACCAGCCAGGACTGTTTAACTGGCTTGCAGTTTCAGAGGATTAGTGTCCATGAAAGTGGAACAAGGCCAAGGCAGTGGGAACAGCTCACATCTTGATCCACAACCATGAGGCAAAGACAAAATACTAGGAATGACCCAAGTCTTCTGAAACCTCAAAGCTGGCCCCCAGTGACACAGCTCCTTCAACAAGGCTGAACCTCCTAATCCTTTCCAAATGATTCCACAAACTGAGAACCAAGCATCCAAATATGTGACACTATGTGGGCCGTTCTCATTGAAACCACCACAGAAGTGAAGAGGTCCTGAGGAAATGCCAGTAAGACGTGCCAAGGTGACTCAGATGTGGGCCTCATAGGAGGAAGCTGTTGGTGGCTAAAACTGGCAGGTGCATGTGTCAGGGGTGTGGCAGACAGAGAGTGGTTCTGAAGGTTTAGAATACTGTGAGACATAAACAAGAAGGCATATCTCAAGGGTAAATAGAGCATCTGGCTGCAGATCAAGAGTTCCCTGGTTCAAATCCCTGTGCCCCCTTGCCTGAATCTATTTGGATGCCATAGAGCAAAATTCCTGAGGTAGGTATTAACAGAGTCAAATAGTGACCCATATCACCTTACCTAACCTTCCCAGTATGCCCCACTGAACTGTGCTTGTGTTCTAAATTCTCTCAGGCCTGGTCTGTATCCTTACCTCTGGTAGAAGCCAACAAAGAGCTGGCTATGAAGCCCATCTGGGTCACATGACTCACACTGTGGTGCAACTGTCCTTTAAGTTAGTGGTCATGGAGCTCACTCACTGTGGCAAGTCCAGCCTAGTTGACTTCTCTCTGGGAACTCCTCCTTATTACCCCCAAGCATCTCATTCTCTTCTAGGTGTCCTGTTCTAGAAGGAAAACAATATAGGATGTACTTGTAAGGGGCCGTTTCCTGCATTATAATGGTGCCTGAAGACACCAAGATGTAAATTACTTCACAGGCGCTGGGTAATCTCCATTCCTTTGATCTCTGCCTATCCCATAGCTCATTTTGGCCTGAGGAGCTAAAGCCATTCATAGGGTAACACGTCCCAGGCGGCTGGTCAGCCTTTATAAGGGATGGTTTTCTTGGTTCAATGTCTCCGTTCGGTCTCCACTCTGGTAAAATGCATTAAAGCTTGTCTGCAGAAGGATCCGAGTGTCCTGCGTATGATTTCTTGTGGCGAGAAATACAGAGCGCACGCGCGGGACATATGGTGCCGAAACCCGGGAATTGCTAACATCTCCGGCATCACGGAGACCCCTCTAACGAGGCGGATTCAGAACTGCAGGGTGGTAAATTCGGAGAGGTATGATTTTTCTGGACTTTGGCTTGGGAATGTTGCTATTGTGGGAGGTTAATATAGAGGCTTCTATGCTTTTACTAGGAGCTATTTTGACTTTTCTCACTGTTGTAGCAATCTTAAAGAAGTCCAGAATTACATATCAGAAACCGAATGTAGTGAGAGATGGGGCGCGCCTAACAATAAAATATAAGAAAAAAGGACCTCCCGGGATGTCTACTGACAAGGGAGTGTGTACAGCAACAAATAAGAAAAAAGGACCTCCTGGAATGTCTACTGACAAGGGAGTAAATAATCTGTTAGATGATTCTGTAAATAAGTTTAAAGCTTTAAATCTTGATAGCTCTAATGACTCTAAAAGCTCAAGAGATGGGGTTTTGGAAGAAACAGCTCAGCTGGATGAGGGAGAGACAGAGAAGGAGGGAGAGAGAATGGGGAATGGCCGGTCAAACCCCGGTAAATTTAGGAGAGATGAGGACTCGGAACCTAGCCTCTGCCCTGCAACGAAACTGGAAGCCTTGGAGCTGAGCAGCTCAGACTCTGAGATTTTAGACTCTAGCAAGGAAGCAGAGCTAGAGAAAGAAGCAGCACGATACCACCCCGATAGATATCGGCTGCCAAAAATGCCAGCGGGTGTGCTTCCATCAGCACCCCCACTATTTGGTACCGACTCCTTTTTACCATCAGAGGAGCGGAGAAAATTACAGATGGCTTTCCCAGTCTTTGATAGGGGAAAAGGCCATGCCTGCTATTCAACACTTCTTAAAGGCCTGGAATGCCTGGGGCTTTAAAGCCTCATAAACATTGACGCTCGGGCCAAGCGTCTCACCTCAAAACCTAAAAGGCCAAAAGGAAATGGTAAAATGGAAAGATATCTTAACTGATCTTTGGAAAGGCCCGGATCCTATTCTCATAAGATCCAGGGGAGCGATATTGTGTTTTCTCACAGGATGAAGAAAATCCCCTGTGGATCCCAGAAAGACTCACCCGAAGAGCCCCTTCAGACCTTCAAAAGTCGAAACTCCACCCGCTCCTCGGGAATTGAGAGCCGCTATTGTTATCCAGATTAACTCCTGCCCTTGGCGGAGAGATTGTCACTGCTTAAGGGGTGGGGGTGAAATTGTTTGATGCAGCCGCTTGCGGATTGCTGTTACTTTTGACTGGCATGTAAGCTCCAGGGCTCAAACCAAGAGACCGCCCAAGCGCTTATATTTTGGCTAACTATGCTTTAGCAATAGGCCGCAGGCCAGACAGCTCTTGCACACCCGGAGCCTAGGCTCATTGCACAGGGTAGAGTGTCTGGTCTGGGCAGCCCAAAGAGGGATGCTGAGCAAAGGCATCGCACAGAGTTGCCTATTATGCAGGCTTCTCTGGGAGGTACGTTGACCTGCATAAGGGTTACCTGCCCCGAGACTTCCCTTTCCCAGAAAAACGGCAGAGGACAGGTCGAGAGTACTTCGGGTCAAGCTAACAGCCTGATGGTGACTCCCGTACACAGTCTTAATGTTTGATTTTGGGAAGGTTCAACCTCTACCTCTATCCCTCAACATTTGGGTGACCTATTTGCTTGTAATAATATAAAGCCTTATCATTAATTAATAAAAAAAGGGGGATATGTAAGGGGCCGTTTCCTGCATTATAATGGTGCCTGAAGACACCAAGATGTAAATTACTTCACAGGCGCTGGGTAATCTCCATTCCTTTGATCTCTGCCTATCCCATGGCTCATTTTGGCCTGAGGAGCTAAAGCCATTCATAGGGTAACACGTCCCAGGCGGCTGGTAAGCCTTTATAAGGGATGGTTTTCTTGGTTCAATGTCTCCGTTCGGTCTCCACTCTGGTAAAATGCATTAAAGCTTGTCTGCAGAAGGATCTGAGTGTCCTGCGTATGATTTCTTGTGGCGAGAAATACAGCACGCGGGACATGTACTGGATGAAAAAAGGGAGGGGGCACCTGGATTTGAACCAGGGACCTCTTGATCTGCAGTCAAATGCTCTACCCCTGAGCTATACCCCCACTTATATATCAAACTTCTAATTAGTACCTCTTCAACCATGGCATGGAACGCAGCCTGCCTACATGTTTATAAGCCACTGTGGCCTCTGTGTTCTAGAAACTAGCAATCATTCTTTACGACAGCTAGCCTTCCTTTTTCTCCAGCCTTAATCTGTCCCTCTCAGCACCCCCATCCCTCAGGGTGTGACAAAAACATCAACCTTGACCTTGAAAGGACACAACACTGTGTAAGAGTCCTCTAAGTCACACACTGATCAGGACAAGAGCAGCTCATCCTGGGCCTTCAACCAACCTGACACTGAGTGCTGGAAGAAACTTTTCTACACTCTAAGGCCTCGGGAAGGTGCTCCCATTTCACTTGGTCATTCATTCACTCAACAAACATGGAGCTTCTTAGGTGTCAGTCCCTGTCTATGTTGTGGACACAGGGACAAGTAAGACATTTCCTTCTCTTGAGACAGAGTTTCGGGGTAAATGACTGAAGAACGGTTTGAGGACATTAAGCAGGACTGTTGGCTGACAGGGAAATTATATAGAGTTATTAATATGATTAAGATCTGAGTGGTCCCAGTGCACTCATAGAGCTACATTGCAATCCCTGAATTCCATTCTTTCTTAACCACTGACCAATTTTCAGCAAGCAACCCAGGGAAGCTAAAGATGCCACTAACACAGAAGCCAGGCGGCTGAGGATCAGCCTTTGCTCTCTGTTTTGGCTGTTTCTCATCTGCAGTAATTGGAGGCCAGGAAGTCTAACAGTACAGCCAGAAATTTCCCTGTGTTTTAGCCTGCACAAGGAGCAGGCCATGCATTGTAACGTTTCAGTGTGCACTGTACTGAGTCAGCAGGCACTGTTGGTGCTCTCTGGAAACTGCATAGTGGTCTAGGGAAACTGAGGGCTAGTATCACTCACCTTGTTCTGGAAGATCTGGGATTCTCCATTCCATAGCCTGGACCCTACTGGATTGTGGTGGTTTGAGTGAGAATGGCCCTCACAGGCTCATATGTTGAATGCTCAGTCCCCAGTTAGTGGGACTGTTTGGGAAGGATTAGGAGGTGTGGTCTTATTGAAGTGCCCTTGTTGGGGAGGTGTGTCACTGGGGATAGACTTTGTTTTCAAAAGCCCACACCATGCCCAGTCCCCCTTCCTCTCTCTGCCTTCAGCTTATAGATGAGATGTGAGTTTCTAAACTACTGCTCCAGTGTCATGCCTTCCTCTATGCTCCTCACCCTCTCTGAAACTGTAAGCAAGCCCCGAATTAAATGCTTCCTTTTATTCATTGCTAGGCCATGTGTCTCTTAACAGCAATAGAACAGTAACTAACACATGGATCTTCATTATCTTTGGGCTCAGTGAGGCCATATGACCAGTCTCAATTTATGTACTTTCTGGAGAATCTTTCTTGTTACCAAACTTGGTTCCAGTGGCAGTACTTTGTTTATATAAGAGCCTATGATTAGTTGATGATAACATGGAAGGCCATCATTGGCAGGATGGCAAAGGCCTCAAGATGAAGCAGGAAATAAACAGGACCTAAGGAAACATGGTACCAGGTCTTCAGCCAGCCTTCTTGTATGAGAATGATGCGATGAACACTAGCCTCAGCATCCGGTCTGGGATGTTTCCAAATCGTCCTCCTCTCCATGTACTTACTCAGCACCCACAGCCTTACTTCAAGACACATCACTGATAAGCTGGTTATTATCTGTTGACTGAATAATTCATGCTGCCAGCTATGAGGTTGTGGTGCCCAGATGTTTGGCCAAACACTGATGAAGATGCTGCCACGGGGGCATGTTTGCTTGGCACCCAAACTTCAGTCAGTGGACTTTAAGCAAAGCCCATTAGCTTTTATAAGTTGGTTGGGCCTCCTGCATCAGTTAGAGGCCTGGGAGGAAAGAGTGGCATCCCCAAAAAAGAAACAAATGACCTCAAGACCATAACATGTCACCTCTTCCAAGTCTCTGTCCTGTATGTCCCTGCAGAAATCAGACTTCCGTAACCCAAAACTGTGCACGCATTTCTTAGAATGTCTCTGTATGAACATACAAAACACAATTTCACACACACAATCTGTCAGTTCTGTTTTCTCTGGGCAGCCATGCCCAATGTACACAATTCAAACATCTGTCTCTGTTGTCTTCCTTATCCTTTATCATTAGCCATACAAGAATGACACACGTGTTTGTGGGGGGGAAAAGGTAGGGGGCACCTAGGTTTGAACCAGGGACCTCGTGATCTGCAGTCAAGTGCTCTAGCCCTGAGCTATGACCCCACCTTTTTATATAAGCATCTAAGAAGCAATCTAAACCTTCATGGACAACACCTGGATGTCACAATCCTGGCATGTGCACTTGCCAGTGTTTTGCCATCATAGCTCTCTTTATGAGGTCCATGCATGAGTCACCTCTGAATACCTCACTGCTGACTCCTCTTGACCCTCCTGCCCATAGTTCCCAACTCCTAGAGGTCTGCATTCCAAACACCCTTAGACTCAGTAGGGTCAGGATCAAAGGGTTTACTTTGGATTGGCAGAGGTGGGTAGGACTGGGCAAAGCTAACAGTCTTGGTCTCTACCTGAGAACCCTAAATCAGAGTGTGTGGAAAGGGGTCCTGTGGGTGGACCAAACAAGCTCAATAGATGACTCTTACTTCTTGACAGTTTAAAGACATTGATTTAATCTGCTCCATTCCCTGGTATGGTTGTAGAGGGGAGGAGACGATGGTTAAAGTCCTGTCCAAACAAAGCACACCCGATTCATGACCAAACCATAAGCAGAGTCCACTTCAAGGGCCTCTGTACCAATCCCCCAGGACAAGAAAATGACTTGGTCACCTCTCTTCTGCCCCTCTTACTTCCCATTTTTTGAATCCTTCAGTGTTTCATACAAAATATTCCATGAAGGAAGGGTCCAACCATCAAGAAAGTGATGAAGTGGGAGCCAGAGACATCTGTGGCCCCAGGAGCATGACACAAGGTGGCAGTTAATGTTATGTGGTAAGTGTGGGAGACAGGGCCAGCAGGTGACAGAAACTTAAACCCGGAATAAGTTCATATGCAGGCAATTGAGGCATGCCTTTACCTCTGGAGACTTTCTGATTAGCCCACAGTATCTTCATTAGATGGTGTGTGGTTAATTACCCAAGGAGGACACATACCCTGCAATTCCTTCTCATTCTTAGTGTATTTGTGGGAAGGGACTGACCTCCTTCAGACCTGGCTTTTAACATACCCTATCCCTCCCCATAGGTCTAGCCAAGATTTTTACACATCTTCAGGCCAGTACCCCGCTGTGATGCCTCAGTGCTCAGAGCTGGAGTCTTGTCTAGCCACCTGGTGATAAGGTTGTCTCTGCCTCACTCTCGCTGTCTGATACTTCCAACTTCTTTGGGATTTGTCTTCTGTTTGCCACTCTCTGCTTTTCTTCAAAACCACTGATTTTCTAGTTCTGGGCTTGATTGTCAGGCATCTCACCAGAGAGGTTTCCACCCCACGCTGGCCCCAACCATCAGCTCAGACCATCAGCTGGAAAAGCAGGCGCAGACTGGATAGCTATTGGGGTACCCAGAGTTCAGACCTCAAAATACACCAAAATGGGACCTGGAAACTCTTCTTGTTGACCCCTCCCCTGAGAACTACCAGATCTAAAGGTGACAGATATCTGAAGAACGAATGCAAGAAAGGACCATCAACCCGAGGACCCGTGCCTGTGCCAAGAGATAACTGGAGGCTAAAGGCAAAAACCCCTTGTGATTTGTAAGAGATGATGAGGGAAAGGGCAGGGAAATGGCAGGGTTTTCTTCCTGAGCGATGACTGACTTGATTGTGTTGACTAGCTGGGCGATGTGGCTCTGGTGTAAATGCTCTGTTGGCTCTGAACCTCTCAGTTGTGACTTGAGAGCTGAGAGTGTAAAATGTTAGGCCTTCTCTGCATCTGCATCCCTGGCTGATAATGAGTCAGGGGCACCTGTGTGGGCAAAAGTGGTGTGGGGACAAGGGAGAAGGTTGCCCTCTATCTACTCTGGCCTCCAACCCTTTGTGAGCCTCATTTCTGCTGACACCATTGGCATCCTCAAAGTGTGGACAGAGAGAGGCTTCACATGCCAGAAGCAAAAAGAGAAAAATGAAAAACCATGAAAGAAGTATACATGAGAGAGAGAGAGAGAAAGAGAGAGAGAGAGGAGAGAGAGAGAGAGAGGAGAGAGAGAGAGAGAGAGATTGAGAGCACGGATGGGCCTGAAGGGCTAGGGTGGGAGGTGCTCAGAGTTGCAGGACCATGGGGAGGAGGGTAAAGCAACCTGACCACTGCTGGGCTCCTGTTCCTGCTCACCGCAGACAGAGAGAACAGGCAGACCAAAGAAACAAGTCCCTCAGATGCTGCTGACTTCACAAGCACCTTTCCTTGGGTTACTTACAGGGCATGGGCCATCTTCACCAAGAGCCACCCCAGCCTGCCTGACTGCTCATGAGATCTGCTTCCCTGGAACCCCATGAGCACCTTGCAGGCAGCTGCACCACTGAGCACCTCCCCTCCTTCCTATATCACCTCTGGGAGGGACTGTGGGTCTGTGGCTTTCATGAGCCTTGTAAGTCTCCTCTCTTCCTCCTCCATAGGATGTTTCCATCCAGGGAAGCAGCTACACACCTACTTACCCTCTCCTCCACCCTTGTGGAAAGATTCAGCACTCAGGGAAATCTGTTCCTAGCACCATGTTCCTTGAGTAAAAACAGGTGTATCTAGGGCGTGTGAGAATTGGAGTCAGGGGCCATGATCTACCAAATCCTTACTTGGAGACAGCCATTGTTGTGATGGGCATGCATCAATTCTAATCTTAGTGCCTGCCAACCGCCCCCAACCCCAGCAGTGCTGGGCCACTCCAGTTGGTCACCGTTTCCCCATGGCCTGGTTTCTGTCCTCATGTTCCAGTCATTTGCCAGTTATGCAGCTTTACATACCTTCCATTGTCCAGCATGACATCCCTCAGTCATGGATGATGGGTGGGCTGGAGAATCGCTGATGTTCACCCTAATGCCATTTAGCATCACACAGCACTGTAAATTCCAGTGAAACTCTCCTGCCACTTAGTCACTGGATTTTTAGAGGGAATGTTGACCACTTGTATTAATGTTCCAATTGCTCTTATCTGCTACTAATCAGAATTAAATATACCAGCCAGAACTTCTGAAGCAGAAAGTTACCTGACCTGTGACTCAGCATGTACTTCCACAATTATAGCTTTTAGACTACATTTTAAACTAATCTGCCCAGATACAGAGGAGGGCCTAGGCCCTCCCCTAAATGATGTGACTGATTCTGGTAATCTCCATGGAAGGCCTCACGCTCCCTGGAGAGTGGATGAGGGTGGGGTGGCAGGGTCAATGAGTGGCATGGTAGGATGGGAGGGAGAGGGAACTGGGATTGATATGTAAAACAAGATTGATTCTAAATTAAATAAACAAAGAAAAAAGAAAGTAAAGTTAAAAAAACTAAATTAAGGACTTGGAAAAATACCCACTATTGCACTGGCTATGTCAACTAGACAGAAGCTGGAGTCATCAAAGAGGAGGGAACCTTAATTGAGAAAATGCCTCCATAAGACTGAGCTGTAGAAAAGCATTTTCATAATTAGTGTTTTATGGGCAAGGGTCCAGCCCATTATGGATGGGGCCACACCTGGGTTGCTTGTCTTGAATGCTATAAGAAAGCAGGCTGGTCTGCTTCATTTCCTTATCAACAAAGACTCTTTTTAAGGCTATTTCTAAAACCTCTTTAGTTTTGCTGCAGCCTCTTTAATTTATATTCATTCTGTAATCCATATATACATATATATGTATATTCATAGGCATATTTACTACACGCTGTGTGATGTGCAGTATGAGAGATAATATTAGCAATTAAGATTGCAATAAAGGAACATATGTCCTCCTCTGCCAGTCTACCAAAATAGATTTGAAAAAAAAAGAATGAAAAGGCAAAAGAAAGCAGGCTGAGTAAGTCTTGTGGAGCAGCATCCCCCCATGGCCTCTGCATCAATTCTTGCCTCCAGGTTCAACCCCCCCCCCCCACAGTCCCTGTTTGAGTTCTTGTCCTGACTTCCTCTGATGATGAATAGTGATATAGAAGCATATGCCAAACAAACCCTTTCTTCCCCAAGTTGCTTTGGTTATAGTGTTTGATCATAATAGTAACCCTGACCAAGACAGAAATTGGTGCCAGGTTACTGTTGTATTGCTGTGACAGACCTCACCATGTTGATTTGAGGCAGTTTTAGAAGGATTTTGGAACTTTGTGCAAGAAAAGCCACCAAGCTTTGTGAGCTTTTCTGTGTGAGTTTGGAAGAAAAACGTCAAGAGAAATACAGACAATGTAGGCCTGGCTTGTGAGGTCCTAGAGCAGTGGATCTCAACCTTCCTAATGCTGTGACCCTTTAATACAGTTCCTCATGTTGTGGTGACCCCCAAACAAAACATTATTTTCACTTCTGTTTCATAACTATAACTTTGCTACTGTTTGAATAGTAATGCAAATATTTGATATGCAGGACATTTGATATATGACCTCTGTGAAAGGATCATTCAATACCCCCAAGGGGTCGAGGCCCACAGATTGATAACCACTGTTCAAGAGGGGTTTTGAGAATTACTTAAAGGTTATCAAGGCTGGTTATTTTGAGTTGAGAATTGGTGATTCTGGTCAGCTGGATTAAAGAATCAGCTGTGATTAACAAGAGACCAGAACCACTGCAGTGAAACCTTTGTTCTACTGGAATAGTCGACACTGGTCAGCTGGAGCTGAGAAGCTAGGGGTGACTAGGAGCAGCAGCAGTGAGGTAAGATCTGGGACGTGTCTCCTCAGAGTCAGCACACAGAAGCTGTGTTCCTGAAGTGGCCAAGGTTGTATCTCACTCTGGCAGCTTGGTAGTGTAAGAGTCACCCCTGTGGTTCTGCTTTTGAAGACATGAAGGGGTCATGGAAAGCAGCTGAGGCTCGGCACTCTGAGAGGCCAGGAGAGACCATTGATGAAGACGCAGCCTCAGTGGCAGTTGAAGGCCTAGGACTGAAGGGCTCATACAGAGATTTTGAAGCTTGGCGCTGTGAAGAGAGCCCAGGAGAGGCTATTGGTGAAAGTGCATCCCCAGCTGCATCAGAGATTCCAGCATTTTGGAGATGCCAGTACCATGGGATGACCGCCAGGAACAGCAGCATTGGTGGAGTGAAGACAGCTAGAGTCTAGAATAGAGTCTAGAAGACGAGCTATGTGTGCTGCAGATCTGTGTGTGCCTGAGAAGATCCATGCACCTTGGAAGAGCCCAGAAGATGCCGAGTGAACCTCAGATATTGGACAGTATTATTTATACTGTTGTAGTTTTGTTTCATTTTGTTCACATTGCAACTGTGCCTCGGTTACTCCCTTTTCAAGTAAGAAAGTAGTTAGTTTATTTTTGATTTTACAGGAGTCCACAGCTGGGAAATTCTAAACTTTTTTTTTGTAATTCTTTTATTAATTCAAATTAGGAACAAGCTTGTTTCACATGTCAACCCCTTCTCCCTCTCCCTCCCCACCCCACCCCTCTCTCCTCCCCCTGACCTACCCCCCACCCCATCCACCCTCCACTTTCCTGGCAGAGTAGGGCCCTTGATGACAACAAGGGCTCCGCAAAGTCCACCACATCATCCTGGACCAGGCCTAGGCCCTCCCCCATGTGTCCAGGCCGAGTTTAAGAAGGAGATTTTGGCGTTCTACAGAGACTATGGATTTTAAGGGAGAATGGATATTTTTAAAGAAACAACTTTTACTTTGTTTGAATTTGTAAGGCTTTGGGACTTCTTAATTTTGTAAAATGTTTTATATTGTAGTGATTTTATTAATGTGTGATCTTGGGGATGAACAAGAAAAGAAAGGTTATGGCTTAATAGTGATGTGTTTGTGTGTCAAATTGACAAGAGGCCAGTTGTGTAGTCTAGTTTTATGCCAATTTGACACAAGCTAGAGTCATCAAAGAGGAGGGAATTGAGAAAAGTCCTCCATAAGATCAGGCTATAGGCAAGCCTATAGAGTACTTTCTTAAAATTAATGATTGATGTGGGAGGGCATAGCTCCTTTTGGGTGGGGTCATCCCAGGCTGATGGTACCAGGTTCTAGAAGAGAGCAGGCTGCCCACAGAATCAGCTGACCTGAGCTAGTGAGAGGTCACTGACTCAGGTCTGACAAATGGGGAACCTGCTTAAGACCGAACTAGACTCCCTGAATGGTGTGATTGGAACAATATATGAGGCCACTGGCAGTGGGTCCAAGATCTAACTCTAATGCACAAACTGACTTAGTGGAGTCCATTCTATATGGAGAGATACCTATATGGAGAGGGGTGTGGGGGTGGGGAGGGGCCTTGGTCCTGCCTCAACTAGATGATGGGACAGGCTTAGGAGACTTCCTAGGGGAGGCCTCACCCTCTCCATGGAGCAGATGGGAAGAGGAGGGGAGTGGGAGGAGAGGAGGGAGGAGGAACTGGGATTGGACTGTAAAAAATAAGTTAATTTAAAAAATGACAAAAAAGAGAGCATGCTGAGCGAGCCATGTTGAGCAGGCAAGTAAGTAACACCCTTTCATGGCCTCTGCATTGGCTTTTGCCTCCAGGTCCCTGCCCTGTTTGAGTTCTTACCTCAACTTCCTTCAATGATGGATTATGATGTGGAAGTGTAAGCCAAATAAACTCTCCCCCACTTGCTTGGTTATCATGTTTCATCATAGCAATAGTAACCCCAAGGCAGTTACCTTTAGCAAACTTGGGGTGCCACCAGAGAACACGGAAACAAGTTCTAGGCAAAAGTGGGGACTAGACAGAGTGGCATTCATTCATGTACTACACTTTTAATCCCAGCACCCAGGAGGCAGAGGCAATTGGATCTCTGTGAGTCTGAAGCCAACCTAGACTACGTAAAGAGTCTTGACCAGGTAGGCCTCCATAGTTTTATCAGTCAAAAAACAAACAAACAAACAAAAACAGAGGGGACCACTGGAGAAATAAGAGCTCTTGTTGCTCTTAAAAAAGGACCTAGGTTCAGGTTCAGCTCTCAGCACCCACATGGCAGCTAACAGCTGATCTGACCCCTGGTCTCTGACAGCACTGCACACATGTGGTGCACAGATACACATGCAGACAAAACACCCACATACATAAAATAAAAGGAATAAATCTTAAAAATTCTTTTAAAGGAGTGCTGATCAAAGGGACTATTAAGCAGAGCACTGACTCTAAAGGGACCATTATCCCGAGGCTGTCGTGGTTGAGATGGGAGCTCCCCCTTGCTTGCTTTCAGCGGGCAGGTGCCGGTGTTGCAGTTGGTGCTGGTGCTGTGCTGCTTGCCAGCCTGTGTCAGTCAAAAAAGACCATGTTAGCTTAGTATTTAGCAAGTGGAGGCTCCAGTTTAAATCCTCTGCACTACATGGGGGGATAGCTGGAGAATTTCAAGTTTGGCAGCAGATCAAGTACCAGGTGAAGGTTCCCAGATTTGAACCAGTGGAGTTATTATAACCCTTTTCCTGACAGGGGTTCTTCCTCAGCGTATTTCACCTATCCTGTTGGTCATCTTTGTGCTGCTGGGACAAATAACTGAAAGAAAGAATGTGAAGTTTACTCTGGCTCACATGTCAGAGGTTTCAGTCCATGGTCTGTGGCAAGACTGAGCATAATAGTGGAGAAAGAGGGTGTGATGCAGTAGAGCACCCCTCCTCACCACAAGTAGGAAGCAGGGAAAGAGAGACAGGAGGAGGCAGGGCACAGGGGCTATCTTTCCAGGCCATGTCCCCATGGTCTGCTTCCCGCCTGAAGCCCCATCTTCTAATGTCCATCCTCAGCAATGATACAAAATAGTGTCACTCCATCAGCCGATTAACCATTGACGAGGCTCACTCATAATGGAGTCACTTCCCCAACACCCCACTCTGATCCTTGCTGTGTTGGGATTTGGGTTTTTTTTAGACATTGTTTTTGCTTTTTATGTGTCTGCATGTGTACCTGTATGAATTTAAGTGCACCACTTGCAGGTGGTGCCCATGGAGGCCAGAATAGGGCACTGGATTCCCGGGAACTGGAGAGTTCAAGACCTCTGTTTATCACCATGTGGGTTCTGGGACTGAACTCACATCCTTTGCAAGAGCAGTAAGTGCTCTTAATCACCGAGACATCTCTCCAGCCTCCAACACATGAGCCTTTCAGGGAATATTCATATCCAAACCATAGCACCAATGTCACTGCAGCAGAACACCTCGCAGTGGACAGTAAACCTTACTCACTGATAGGTAAGGAAAACTGGCAATGCACCATTAGCTGCTTAGATACTCAACTTCCAGCCATGAGTTCACCATTACATTCCCGAGAGTTCTCTCGCTTATCTGAACATTTATTCCATCCACACATTCTGAATCCAACAGATTTAAGCCTCTTCCCCTTTTAGTCAGTACTTGATGGGTGGGGTGGGGGCAGGTATGGGAAGCATGTTTGGGGGAGTCAGCCACCTCCACAACAGTGCTGTCCAACCCTTCATTCCAAAGTTCAGGCCCATGCAGTGAGAAGCATCATTTTCACTCTCATAGTTCACCAGCGTGGATGCTCATCAGCTGTGCTCAGTTGGCTCTGCCTCAAGCTGTAGGTCCATCTGTATTCCTCTTCTCTTTGTACACTGGCCTCAACCTGCTTCATGTCCATGGTGGAGGAGTGGCAGCTGCAAGGGGACATTTTCATAGCAGCAACAGAAATGCAAATGAGGAAGTCTGACTAGATGAACAGGTTTCCAGACTCTGCTGGGCACTCCCTACCATCTCTGGGTAAGTAAACTAGAGGGCCAAGTGTAGGGAGAAACCACTGACCACGCCTGCTTGGGCATAGTCACACTTATGTAAGAAGGGTTTAAGAAGGAGAGAGGTGTGCACTTGGTTCTCTTTCGCCTGGTTGAGCTGACTGGGAAGCATTTCTGGGTCTGTCCTGCTCAGGTGCAAACCTGGTCACTGGCTCCCTTGCATGAGTACTTTCCTCCAATAAACTACAGGTTATCAACCTATCTGTGACTCCACTTTGTAACCATCAATAACCAAGGACCAGGAAGTGTGTTCCATCTCTCGTCTGACTGTCTGAGCAGGAAGAATAGAGAAAGGGGCCTCAGAGCTTGATTTACAGTCCTCTTCTCTTGCCTAGTCCTACATGCACAAAATGTTCACCTCTACCCATTGCTCCCAACCCATCTTCTAATCACAGCCCAGGGTCTTGTGTTCCTCATTAAATCCTATTGAGTTTGACAGTTAATCTCAGTTGTCAACCTAATGGAATGTAGAATCACCATGGAAACAAATACTGGGCAAATCTGTGAGAGGTTTCCTAGATGCAGTTAATAAGCTAGAATACCTACCCTAAGTATGGGTGGTGTCATGCCAAGGTCTAGGGTCCTGTACTGAAGTAAAAGAAAGAAAGCTGAACAGAAGTGTCTAATTTTACTCTAACTGTGGACAGACACTAACTGAGCAGCTGCCTCATACTCTGACTATGATACCTTCCCCACTATAATGAGCTTCTGAAACTGAAGGCCAAAACAAATCTTTCTACTTAAGCTGCTTTTGCCAAGGTCTTTTGTCCTAGCAATAAGGAAAGTAACAAATACCCCAGGCTTCTTGGATTCATGAACTTAACACACAAGGTGTTGGTGCCCCCTAAATCCAGAGGGACCATAGGAGGAGCCTTTCAGCAGCAACACTTATTCTCAAACACCGAAAAATAGCAGTGCACATGGTCTTAGAAACTGGCTTAAAAAACAAACCTCAAATATATGCATGAAGCCCGGAGTTGGAACCCAAGCACCACATAAGCCTGGTGTGATGGGGCTTGCCTGAAATTACAGTTCTCAGGAGGTAGAGGCAAAAGGATCAGAAGTTCAAGGTCATCCTTGGCTACATAGTGAGTTCTCGGCCAAAGACAAAGAAGGAAGGAAGGGAGGGAGGGAAGGAGGAAAAGAGGAAGGGAGGAAGGAAGGAAATAAAATTTAATATCAAATATTCGGAAAAAGTAGTCAAGTTTCTCTATTACAGTTAGTTATATGTGTAACCTTGTACATGCCAATTTGAGCATTTCCAGCCTTTTCACTATCATATCACATGATAAAATACCCCCAAAGTAACAGAACAAAATACAACACAGAATTAGAAAGTTTCCTTCATTAGATCTCTGCCACACAGGAGTGGTTCCCATCATTATTCTACATGACTATTGACTCTGCCATCTTAAATCATTCATTTTCCACTATCCTTTAAAACATCCAAAAGGGCTATCTGCCCTCTACTTGCTGCCTGAGGTGAGTCTGAGCACTGCTCTGCCCCCACCTTCCCCCATCACCCTCTGCCTGCTTCTTCCTGAGCCTCCCCCTGGGCAAGAGTGGAAGGCCCACCCTGAGTCCTGACATACATCACCCTTGTCCCCCCTCTGCCCTCTGCCTGCTGCCTGAGAGAGGGAGACCCCACCTGCACCCACTGGAAGAAGGGATGGGAGAACAACAGGATAAGAACACACTCAGCAATAGAAAGACCAATATGAAACCACCAGAATCTAGGGACTCCACAGCAGCAATAACTGAAAAGCCCAATGCAGAGGATGAAGAAGAGATGGACCTTAAAAATTATCTTATGAAGATGATAGAGACCATTAAAGAGGAAACAAGAAAATCCCTTAAAGAAATAGAAGAAAAATAAACAAAAATTCTATGAAATGGAGGAAAAGACAAACCAAAAAATTCAAGAAATAAACAAATCTCTTAAAGAATCTAGAGAAAGCCAAGAAAAAACAACCAAACAAGTGAAGGAAACAATTCAAACAGTTCATGGTTTGAAAGCAGAATTAGAAACAATAAGGAAAACACAGAATGAGGGGATGCTGGAAATAGAAAAGCTGGGTAAAAGATCAGGAACCACGGATGTAAGCATAACCAAAAGAATACAAGAGATGGAAGCGAGAATCTTAGGTGTTGAGTACTCTCTAGAGGACATACAGTCATCGACCAAAGAAAACCTCTAGTCCAACATATCTCTAACACAAAATATCCAGGAAATATGGGACACCGTGAAAAGATCAAACCTAAGAATAATAGATATAGAAGAAGGTGAAGAAATTCAGCTCAAAGGTACAGAAAACATATTCAACAAAATCATAGAAGAAAATTTCCCCAACCTAAAGAAGGATATGCCTATGAAAGTACAGAAGCTTACAGAACACCAAATAGATTGGACCACAAAAAGAAGTCTCCTTGTGACATAATAATCAAAACACCAGACTTACAGAATGAAGAAAAATTAAGAGCAGAAAAAGAAAAAGGCCAAGTAACATATAAAGGCAGACCTATCTGAATTACACGCGACTTCTAAAGATGTCTATAGAACATTCCATCCAAACACAAAAGAATATACCTTCTTCTAAGCGCCACATGGAACCTTCTCTAAAAATGACCTCATACTCGGCAACATAGCAAACCTCAATAAATACAAAAAGATTGGAATAACCCCCTTATGGTCTTATCAGACCATCATGCTTTAAAGTTAGAACTCAACAACAACACAAATTGCAGAAACCCTACAAACTCATGGAAATTGAATAATGCATAGTTGCACCATTCCTGGGTCAAGGAAGAAATAAAAAAATAAATTAAAGACTTCCTAGAATTTAATGAGAATGAAGACACAACATACCCAAACCTATGGGACACCTTGAAAGCAGTGCTAAGAGGAAAGTTCATAGCACTAAGTGCCCACATGAAGAAACTGGAGAATAGTTACACTAGGGAATAAACAGAGCAACTGAAAGCTCTAGAACAAAAGGAAGCAAACTCTCCCCAGAGGAATAGACGCCAGGAAATAATCAAACTGAGGGCTGAAATCAATAAAGTAGAAACTAGGAAAACACTACAAAGACTCAATGAAACAAAGAGTTGGTTCTTCGAGAAAGTCAACAAGATAGACAAACCTTTTTCCAAATTAACCAAAAGGCAGAGAGAGAGCATGCTAATTAACAAAATCAGAAATGAAAAGGGGGACATAACAATGGACACTGAGGAAATCCAGAGAATCATCAGGTCATACTTTGAAAACCTGTACTCCACAAAATTTGAACATCTAAAGGAAACGGACAATTTTCTGGGTAGATATCACTTACCAAAATTAAATCAAGAACAGATAAGCAATTTAAACAGACCCCCTAACAAAATTGAAGCAGTCATCAAAAGTCTACCAAACAAAAAAAGCCCAGGGCCAGATGGTTTCAGTGCAGAATTCTACTAGAAATTCAAAGAAGAGCTAATACACAATAGCAGCAGAAGAGACATTGCCAAACTCTTTCTATGAGGCTACAATTACCTTGGTACACAAGCCACACAAAGACACAACTAAGAAAGAGAATTACAGACCAATATCCCTCATGAACATTGATGCAAAAATATTCAACAAAATATTGGCAAATAGAATCCAAAAACACACCTGAGAAATCATCCACCATGATCAAGTTGGCTTTATCCCAGGAATGCAGGGATGGTTCAACATATGAAAATCCATCAATGTAATCCACCATATAAACAAACTGAAAAAGAAAACCACATGATCATCTCACTAGATGCTGAAAAAGTCTTTGACAAAATCCAACACCCCTTCATGATAAAGGTCTTGGAGAGATCAGGAATAACAGGAACATACCTAAACATAATAAAAGCAATATACAGCAAGCCAACAGCCAACATCAAATTAAATGGAGAGAAACTCAATGCAATTCCTCTAAAATCAGGGACAAGACAAGGCTTTCCACTCTCTCCATACCTCTTCAATATTGTCCTTGAAGTTCTAGATAGAGCAATAAGACAACAAAAGGAGATCAAGGGAATACAAATCAGAAAGGAAGAAGTCAAATTCTCACTCTTTGCAGATGATATGGTAGTCTACATAAGTGACCCAAAAAACTCTACCAGGGAACTCCTACAGCTGATAAACGCCTTCAGCAAAGTGGCAGGATACAAGATTAACTCAAAAAAAATCAGTAGCCCTACTATATACAGATGATAAATACACTGAGAAACAAGTCAGAGAAACATCATCCATAACAATAGCAACTAACAACATAAAATATCTTGGGGTAACACTAATCAAAAAATGAGAAAGACCTGTATAGTAAGAACTTTGAGTCTTTAAAGAAAGAAATTAAAGAATATACCAGAAAATGGAAAGATCCTCCATGCTCTTGGATAGGTAGGAGCAACATAGTAAAAAAGGCAATCTTGCCAAAAGTAATCTACAGATTCAATGCAATTCCCATCACAATCCAAACATAATTCTCCACAGACCTAGAAAAAACAATGCTCAACTCTATATGGAAAAACAAAAAACCCAGGATAGTCAAAACAACCCTGTACAATAAAGGAACTTCTGGAGGCATCACCATCCCTGATTTCAAGCTCTATTATAGAGCTATAGTCCTGAAAACGGCTTGGTATGGCACAAAAATAGACAATGAAATAAAATTGAACACCCTGTTATTAATCCACACACCTACGAATACCTGATTTTTGACAAAGAAGCCAAAGTTATACAATGGAAAAAAGAAAGCATCTTCAACAAATGGTGTTGGCATAACTGGATTTGAACATGTAAAAGATTGCAGACAGATCCATATCTATCGCCAAGCACAAAACTTAAGTCCAAATGGATTAAAGACTTCAACATAAATTCAGCCACACTGAACCTTCTAGAAGAGAAGGTAGGTGGTACCCTAGAACAAACTGGTACAGGAGACTGCTTTCTGAACATAACACCAGTAGCATAAACATTGAGCTAGACAATAAATGGGACTTCCTGAAACTGAGAAGCTTCTTTAAGGAAAAGGACACAGTCGCAAGACAAAACTCCAGCCCACTGAATGGGAAAAGATATTTACCAACCCCACATCTGACAGAGGGTTGATCACCAAAATATACAATGAACTCAAGAAGCTAGTCACCAAAACACCAAACAATGCGATTAAAAAGTGGAGTGCAGAACTAAATAGAGAATTCTCAACAGAGGAATCTAAAATGGCTGAAAGACAAATAAGAAAGTGTTCAACATCCTTAGCCACCAGGGAAATGCAATTCAAAACAACTCTGAGATACCATCTTATTCCTATCAGAATGGCTAAAATAAAAAACACCAATGACAGTCTATGCTGGAGAGGATGTGGAGAAAGAGGAACACTCCTTCATCACTGGAGGGAATGCAAGCATGTAAAACTACTTTGGAAATCAGTACGGGTGTTTCTCAGGAAAATGGGAATTGGTCTACCTCAAGATCCAGCAATTCCTCTCTTGGACATATACCCAAAGACTGCACATTCATACAATAAGGACATATGTTCAACCATGTTCATAGCAGCATTGTTTGTAATAGTCAGAAACTGGAAGCAACCTAGATGCCCCTCAACTGAAGAATAGATAGAGAAAATGTGGTACATTTACACAGTGGAGTACTACTCAGCAGAAAAAAACAGTAGAATCTTGAAATTTGCAGGCAAATGGATGGAACTAGAGGAAACCATCCTGAGTGATGTAACCCAGTCACAAAAAGACAAACATGGTATGTACTCACTCATACATGATTTTTAGACATAGAGCAAATGATTACCAGTCTACAATCCACACTGCAGAGTAGCTAGGAAACAAGGAGAATCCCAAGAGAAGTTTCATTGTCCCTCGAAGAAGGGGAGGGGGACAAGAGCCCCTGAACAAAGTGGGAGCACGGAGCATGGGTGGAGAGGAAGGGAGTGGGAAGGGAAGAAGGGGAGAGGGAGGAGAACAAGAGGACTGAGACAGGGGAGGGATAGGGTTGGGCAAGAAAGGAGACGCCTTGATAGAGGGAGACAGCACAGGTTTGGAGAGAGGTCTGGCACAGGGGAAATGCTAGGGGATCCACAGAGATGACCCCTACTAAGAATCCAAGCAGTGGTGGAGAAAATGCCATTGATGCCCTTTCCCTATAATGAGATTGGTGTCTACCTTGGTTACCATTCCTAGAGCCTTCATCCAATAGCTTTTCGAAGCAGAAGCAGACACCCATAGCTAAGCACTGAACCATATTCCTGGAATCCAATTGTAGAAAAGGAGGAGGGATGAGCAAATGAGCCAAGATGGTGCTGCAGAAATCCGCAAAACCAGTTGACCTGACCTGACCTAGTGAGAGCATGGAGACCCTAGTCATAAAGCAGGGGAAACAGCATTGGACCAAACCAAGCCCTCTTAATGTGGGTGCCAGCTAGGAGGCCAAGATAGTCTATGGGACCTCTAACAGTGGAGCCAGTCTTTAACCCTAAAATGGGACTTTGGGAGCCCATTCCCTATGGAGGGTTACTATTGCAGCCCAGAAACAGCAAGGAGGGCCTAGACCCTTCCCCGAATGATATGATGGATTTTGAAGGTATCTGGTGGAGGGCCTCACTATCCCTGGGGAGGAGTTGGAGGGTTGGGTTGGGGGGGTTGAGGGGGAACATGGGAAGGCAAGGAAATGGAGGGGGGATGGATATGTAAATATTAGTAATAAAAACATCCAAAAAGATCACTAGAAATATGTAATTTTTGATGGCCAAGAAGTTACCTTGCCTGCCTCTCAAGTATGCAATGTCATTGGCACAGTACTCCTTTTTACTTTCTTTTGGGTAATTTGCTCACACTTCTGAAAATACAGTCTATGATGGTGGATCTTATTTGTCAGTTTGAAGAGATGGAGAAAACACTAAGATATTGAGGTTGACTAGAAGGCACTTCCTAAAATCCATTAGAACATAGTGGCTCTGACATAAGGAAGGATTCACCCCTCCATGACTCGCCATAGTATGGAGTTAGTGGAAGGCGCTGAAACATAGGTGGTGGGACCACACTATATGAAGAAGGTCATAGGGTACGTCCTGAACATTATATCTTGCCCTGGCACCTTCCTGTATTCCTGTTCTCTGACGTTGTTATATCAAGTGTTCTGCTCTGAGCATGCTTTCTACGCCTGCAGAAACCTTTTGGATCATAAGCAGAATGAAGCTTCCTCCTTTAAGATGCCTTCCTAGGATATATGGACACAGCAGCACAGACGCCTGGCTCAGCTCTCAGGAAACACATGGGTTGCTTATGAATTGGTTCCATTCCCAGCAGTGATCACCACACTCCTCTTTGATACTGCTTTTCCCTGATCAGTTGTTAAGTATTTGGACACATCACGTTCCTATGGGACCACCCTTCATCTTCCTAGGAACACCTGTCCAAATAGAGGATATAGCTGGTATCACTAGTAACGATAAGTCTTTACTCCATCTGCCTAATCCCTACTGCCAAGTGGGTGCCCAGAATAACACACAGAGTGTTATATTAGTTTACAATGCTGCTGGCCAATTGACTAGGATTTCTTATATGCTAGCTCAGTCTTAATTATCATAAATCTATATATTTTTATCTTATTGAGGATGCCTTCCACTGGTGTCCTCTTCCTGGGATCACATGGCAGCTCCTTAGAGAAGAGAGCAAGAGGAAGAGGAAGCACCCTGCTCATATTCTGAGTCTGCCTGCTATGTCACTTCCTGCCTGATCACAAGAGTTCTTACTACATTTCCCAGAATCCTCCTCGACTCCTAGTCCCACCTATACTGCTTCCTCATTGGCCGAACAGTGCTTTATTCAACAACTAATAAGATAAACATACACAGAAGGAATTCCCCATCAACCTTGGTGATGTCAGTGGTCTTGATAAAGGGCTTTTGAGCTACACAGTCAAGTTGATCTTTTCCCTGAGGTTGTGTCTATGGAAGGTGCCAAGTTTCCTTTGTCTTAAACTGATAGAGTAAGTTTGGGTGGATCAATTTTACTATCCCCACTATGCAATTTCTGAGTAATCCATACCTCCTTTGAATTCTGCATATAAAGCAAGTCGGTTCTCATCTGAACTCAGATCTTTTTGGGTTCCCTTGCCAAATGCAGCTAGCCGCAAGTAGCTCATGCATCGAGCCTTCTGCCCAACATTCCCCTCTCCTGCTCTGCACCATCAAGGACATTTTCTGCTTTCCAGGAATTACAGGCAGCTATCTTCCTGTCATCAATAGTAGTCGCTAGAACAGATTGCTTGCCATGCACTGCTGCACAGAAAGCCATGTATTTTGGGTTTTGTTCTAGCAAGAACCCCTCCATATACCCGCATTTGGCAGTCTTACAGTGATGTTGCATAATAAATCTAGTGTCATAAAATACACCCATCTGTCATGGTGCCCATGAGTCTGCAGTTGAAATGTGAATGGAATGATCAAGAATGGGATTTTGTCAACCAAAAATGTTAACATAGAAATGAATCCATTCAGAAACAAAAGAGAAATTAGAATCCAGAGTACACAGGATCTGACAACCCACGGCTCACTCAGGTGAGCAAGAGAAAATGAGATTACAGACTCTATTTCAAACAATTAATCAAGTATCAAAGACAAGGGTTGGTAATGAGGTGGTGCTTGCCCACAGTTGAGGAGGTAGACACTGGACAGCCATCCACCCAGAAGTATTCCCTGTGTTAGGTTCAGTGTGCTTTTTGCACGGTTGTGGATTCAGAAAACTATTGTCACACTTCTCGTCACAGGTGTGTGTGTAGGTCATAAAACTAGAAAAGTGACTGATGGGGAGGAAAAGATCTTAATGGAAGGGGTAAGGGGAGTGAGGGGACACGTGATAAGAAGGAAGGAGCTGGGCGTAATTTGGGAATGAAAGGAGCTTCAGCAGGAAAGGAACAAATGAGGACAAAGTGTGTGAAGACACCATCCTGTGGCGAAACCCAGAACTCTGTACACAAACCCAAAGCAGTGATTGAAAACAAACTTCTCTGGGAGGCTGAACCTTTGCTTGGATGGTTGCTCTTCTCATTTGGCCTTCCTTGGGTCTTACAGATTTATTTACAAAGAGTTTTCTTTACAACTTCATACTCTGTCATTGTATTGTATTTCTCCCTGATTAACCACTGGCCTTCTACCTCCTGCTTGACTGAGTAATTCAACTCATAAGCCTAGTGTACAGGATATAGAAGTTTCTGGCTACCAAGAGAGGGAGAAAGTGTCACAAAACTCAAAGTAAGGACTCAGAGTAGTGAGGAACCAGGTAGAGGTGTGAACTGCCATCAGTGTGATGAAGGAACAAAGATCAGGCTGACAAAGAGGGGTTAAGAATGACTGAAGATGGGGGTGGGGGGGACGATGGAGAGATGGCTCAGCGGTTAAGAGCACTGACTGTTCTTCCAGAGGTCTTGAGTTCAATTCCCGGCAACCACATGATGACTCACGACCACCTTGAATGAGATCTGGTGCCCTCTGTTGGCATGCAGGCAGAAGACTGTATACATAATAAATAAATAAAATCTTAAAAAGAAGAATGACTGAAGACTCTGCTGCCCCTGGAGACCACATCCACTGAAGACCATATTACTGTGGGTGGCCTGCACTGCCACCTGAAGCCATGGTGATTTCCAGGTCTGTGCCATGTCTGGGTCCATGACCCTACTGCAGGGTTTGTTTTGGTGTCCATGGTCTATTTTACCACCAAAGACCATGGTCTGTGTTACATCCTGAAGCCATGATCCAGTCTGCCTCCAAGAGCTTTGTCTAGGCCCATGGTCCAAACACAGCTGGTGGCTGTGTTCATGGTCTGTGCTGTCACCAGAAACCACGGGGAAGCCCATGATCAGTGAGCCTGCTGGTTGTAAAGAGCAAGGAAGCGACTTTGGCAGTTATGTCGATGACTACAGATGCATAGTTAAAAAAGAGGGTCATAGAAGGCTTCTGTAACAGCCTCTACCCTCCCAACCCCCAAAAGTAACAGCCTAAACAGGATGACTTCCAACAGAACTCTTAAAAAAGTATGATAAGGATGCTGAAGTGTAGCTCTCCACAACTGATGGCTTGGGCAGAAGTGCAGGAGGGAAAGGACTCAGTTCTATTTAAGGGGAAGGCCACTGAGAGTTTGACCATCTTCCAGTGAGTATATAGATAACACAAATTGGACTTGTTTTTTTTTCTAATAAAAAAAACTTTTGTGGGGGAGTTACAAGGGTGGATATGGAAGAACTGGAAGTGAGTGTAATAGTGGGTACATGATATGAAATTCCCCCAAATCAATAAAAATATGTTGAAAAAATTAAAAAAGAATGACTGAAGACAATTCTAGTGAGGAAAGCATAGAATCAGGGATGCCAAAAGAGAAAAAAGATACCTATAGGGGGCACCTGGATTTGAACCAGGGACCTCTTGATCTGCAGTCAAATGCTCTACCCCTGAGCTATACCCCCTGACTCAAGAGGCACTATAATTAATAGCCTTTACCCGAATGGAATACCATAAATAAGGCAGTCTACAAGTTGGGTGGTGCTGTAGATCCTCTCTGAATTCTACCTCCCTCTTGTGAAAGTGTGCTTTACAACTTCCCATACATGACTGACTTCAGCCTCCTGGCTTGTTGGGCTTTACAGTTGAGGATACCCTTAAACCAGTCAGAGAGCCATCTTCAGCAATAGCAATGATGGGGTACTGACTGTATCAGCTGCCCTGGGGTGGGTACCTCACTATCACTAAGTCACAGTATCTTCCCTTGCAAGGAACAGAATTTCAGAGCTTTTGGCTTGGTGTTTATTTAATAAAAGACCAAGTGTCCCGACAATTTATCAAGTGCACAGTCAAAATACAGAATTCATGTGAATAGAATAATGGATATTTCCAGCTTTTAACAATGAACTGTTGTTTATATTTTAACTGTTCATATTAAGCATATTGATATATATATATATATATATATATATATATATATATATATATCAATAATGGCAGTATGTTATGCATCAATAGCAGCAACAGCTTTCCCAGGTTCTGCAGTCATTTGAACAAAATTGTAGAGACATCCAGCACTCTCCATTTAAAAAAAAAAGCATATTGCTTTTGTTTAAAAAACCTTAACCAGGCCGAGCGTTGGTGGCACACGCCTTTAATCCCGGCACTTGGGAGGCACAGGCAGATCTCTATGAGTTCGAGGCCAGCCTGGTCTTCAGAGCGAGTGCCAGAATAGGCTCCAAAGCTACACAGAGAACAAAGAAACCCTGTCTCAAAAAACCAAAAAACCAAAACCAAAACCAAAAACCCCAAAACAAAAAACAACTTTAACCAGGTATGGTGGAGATCACAACAATCCAAAGACTGAGGCAGGATTCTGAGTTTGAGGTTAGCCTAGACTACTTGGTGAGGCTGTGGTTTTTATTTATTTTTTTTGTTTTAGTTCTTTGGGAAAGACTGTCCATTTATAGATTTATAGGAATATTTCTTTCAGAAGTAGTCATATAGGTGTACTCAGATGTAGACAGTCACTGTGCCCTGATTTTAATCAGCAAAGAAGCTGAAAAGCCCATTTCCCTCAATAAGCTGTAATAGAAGGCTCTGCAGTTGTTGAAGTCTTAAGAGAAAAAAACCACTCATGTCTCTGAGGAAGAGGAAATGTCAACTCCTATAGACTGTGGGGGTGCCAGATGAATTTGGTCTGCTGTCTCTGTCTTTGTCTCCCTTCACCCTCCTGTCTTACTGTCTCTGTGAAGTCTTGATGAAAACAGCCATATGTATAAAATAATAAAAATTAATCATGGAGTTCTACAGACAAATGTCATTTAGACTCACATACAAGAGCTCAACCCAGAAAGCTAGCTGTACAACGGATCCTTTGGAGGTAAATGACGGGGAAGGTCTAGGCAAAAGCAGAAGTTCTTGATACTCATCTGTCGTGACCCAGCATGTCTCAGCCTCAGTCCATGAGGTTCTAACTGAGTGGGGGTGTGTGGACCTGGAAGCTTCGAGGAACCCAACGACGATAAAGACCAAACACAGGCATCTTGTCATCTTCAGAGAGCTCTCAGTTCCATGTTGTGGAACCAGAGTCATTTCTTTATTAGCCATCTTTTCTGGTGTCTCTTAACCATCCTGCTAATACCATGAGGCAACCATTTCTCTCTTTGTTCCCTCGCTGCTCTCTCCTGCTCTGGCCGCTTGCCCCTTTGTTCCCTAACCTTCTGTCCTCAACTTACTCATATACCTCTGATCTCCCTGCCCAGGTGCAGGCCTATTCAGATGCTTAGGTGCATAGATATGCAAATAAGGAGGCATATTATCCTGAGGCCATGGTAAACAAAAGTAGCCCTGCTGACATTAATAATACACTAGTGGGCCGGAGTTTCCTGGCGCCATCACTGTTTTATGGTGGCCAGAACCTGGGACCCAAAATATTCCATAACAGAGATATTCGGTTCCCCACACTCATCTGAAAACTACTGAAGACTCTTTGGGAAGGGGAGCTT
Source organism: Cricetulus griseus (assembly GCF_003668045.3). Classification (NCBI taxonomy): domain Eukaryota; kingdom Metazoa; phylum Chordata; class Mammalia; order Rodentia; family Cricetidae; genus Cricetulus; species Cricetulus griseus. Next base: position 99,023,871 of record NC_048601.1, on the reverse strand, counting down.
GGGGTAATATGTGCCTGTCAAGCTTAATGATAATTCTCACTCATAGCCATATTAGAGATATTTATTTGATCTGTGACCTTCCGTATTGTAGACATGAAAAAATCACTGTCATTAGATTCACTTCAAAATGTGACACACCTGATTAGTAACCAAGTTATAATCAGAATCTGCATTTATGCTTAAGTGACCTCTTTGAAAGGTATCCTGGGGCAGGAAGACATAGCATTTAGAGCCTAGGATGAAAAGGAAACTTTTCTGTTGCTCCATGGGAAAAAATAGGTGTAGCTAGAGAACATAAAAACTGGAATCAGGAACTTGTCATCCTCAGTCCTGGGACAAGTAATGCCCAATAAACAGGAAGAAGGCTAACCAGCATCTTTCAGCATCAGGAGAAGACTTCAGCCCCAAGCTCTAGAGCAGAGAGCTGAGTTCTCATAGTAAGCCACCACCCCAAGCGATAATGTGCCTCCACACAGTCACAGCTTCCAGGCCTTCTCCACAGTCTGCTCTTCTTCACACTTGATCATTGTATGACCTAACAGCCCAGTATCCTATACCCCGCCGGTGTGGCTGAAGTTACTAGTTGGGGCATCACTGGTGTTCAACACAGCCATGCCATCTCGTACTGCACGTTGTTGTAAGTTCCAGCCTATGCTACTCAGGATCACTGGATGTTGGCATGGATGTTAGCAGAAGACTATACTCCCGTATAGGTAAAGGAGTAACCTGTTTTTATTAAGAGTCAGAGTCTCCATTGTCTGAAGGCTATTTCAAAGTCTATAGTGAAAACCTGAATCCCCTCAATAAACCAATTATCTACTTGCTGTAGACAAAGTATCCAAGGGGACTAGATATGACCAGGCTCTGCCATACATGGTAATTTCTTTGCCATTCAACACAGAAACCAAAACATTCTTGTATTCCAAAAGGCTTTATTATAAGAACCCATATTTGACCATACAAAATACAAATGCCTGTTTTTTGCACAAATCATAAAATGTGTTCTAGGCACTTATTTTTAAAGACCATGAAAGATGATTCATGTGGGGGATGGTAAAAGCCATGAGATGAACTTCTGAACTATGCTCTCCTACCTATAACCACAATGGGTTCTGAGAGTTTCTGTCAAAAAGCCACGGGTGTTCCACAAAACATAAAAAGCAACCATGCTTTTAGTTTTGAGATAGTCTATATGATTTTTCATTTTTTATGCAGAATTTTTCTTCGAAAGCTTGAATAACATATGGCATTACCTTTGTGGGTTGCAGTAAACTTGACTTACCCCTTACTGCCTTGCTAGTTCACCCTCTGCAACACCCTACCCCTGGGCTTAGAGCTATCTTTCTGAGCCACAGATCTTAGTAGCAGGGATCAGAAGACCAACCTTATCCCTTCCTAGGGAGACTTCTTGGATAGAGAAGAGAAATAATGGAAGAAACTAAGAGGTGCTGAAAAGGAATTGTCTGTCCCTTAAACGTGCTGGTGTGGTCTAGTTACAGGCATTTTATACATCAGTATGTCACACACACACATTCTGTAGACATGAGTGAAGGCCCAGAGCACAGAGCTGTCCAGACAGAGCTGGACTGAGGCAGCCAGGGCTGGGGAAGCTCTGCAAGGCTGTTCCTCATCTCAGTTGCTTCTAGAAACAAATGGGAATCTTTTATGGTACCTTAGCTCCACCCAGGGTGTTCTAATTGTTTGAGGTGAGGCCTGGGAAATGGAATTTTTATAGACACTTTGATTAATTATTTTGGATGGCAAACCACAATAATAAAACCTTAATATTTGCTTAAGGAAGAAGAAATTAAAATTTAGGTATCTATATTTTAAAAAGGTTAAAACTAGGTATAATTAAGGGGCACCTGGATTTGAACTAGGGACCTCTTGATCTGTAGTCAGATGCTCTACCCCTGAACTATATCCCCTATTATTAGTATACGGTTTAATTAATATACTTCAGTTCCAGAGTTACGGCCACATCACTTGTACCCCATGCATCATCATTTTGGAAGTTTTAGGCTGAAGTCGGAGGAAACACATCAATCCCTGAATAAAAAGCCACAAGCTTCCTTCCTTAGAAACCCTGCCGCCTGCGTCTCCCAGCCTTCAACCCCCAGGATTAGCCAGTCCTGGAGGGGCACTGACATTGGCTAAAATGATCCTCAGAGTCCAGCTTTGAATCCATCATGGTGTGACCTACAAACAGAAACTCCACGAGGCTGGGGTAGTCATCCTGTCAAATGTGATGCCAAACTCAGGTATGACTTTCCTGGACTAATGTTAGGGTCAAGGAACTTGCTGTAGAATTATGGGCTAGGATGAAAGATGATCACTTCTCACTCAGTTAATAAAGATAGAGAAGGATGAAGAATAAAGCCCTCTAATAAGTAGATGGAAGTAGACTTTGGAATCCCCGAACCATTAATGGACTGACGGACTAACATACGTGACCTTAAGTTGGTGGTCGACACAGCGCTGTTCCATCTAGAGAAAGTGTCTACACATGGAGGTGTCTGCCTTACATGGCTTTTCTCCTCTTCTAGATTCTTAGCCTATCCTTGCATAAGTTTATATTCCCTGACTTATTATATTTTAGAGTAAATAAATCATGGTGTATATTACACCTGATTGGATGCCCTTACCTATCTATTTTATAATCACATTTTCTCGTTAATCTGGTCTATTAGTTTGGATTTCTCTACAAGGAGACCTTGACACCAGATTTGAAGGCAAGTTTCCAGGTGGTGGTAGTGCACACCTTTAATACCAGCACTCGGTAGGCAGAGGCAGGTGGATCTCTGTGAGTTCCAGGACAGCCTGGGCTGTTACACAGGGAAATCCTGTCTTAAAAAAACAAACAAAAAGGAAAAAAAAGCAAGTAGTTTTGCTTTGTAGAAAAATCTAGGAAACTCTAGAGAATGGTCACATAGGGCTGGGAAAGGAAGAAAGCAAATACAGGCTGGAGATGAAGCATCATCTACCATAGGGATCTCGGGCTTTATACCAAGTCTGAACACACATAGGACGCCCCAGGTCACCCTCCCTCAAAGGGAGCTGGTATGTTTAACCATTACCTCCCAGCAGTATTTGCCGAGGCTGTTGATGTTTTGAGCATGTTGCATATTCTGCAGCCTGAATATACTTCAGTTGTAAAGTGCTAAAGTTGACATTTGGCCTGCATGCCCAGAAATGTGCTGTGGACTGACTGTGCATCATAGTCGTTTGCTATATATGATGAGGTAGCACAGCAGGAAGGCAGAGCTCTCTAAGTTGAAACCAACCTTGCACTCCTCAAAGTTGGCTTGTTATTACTTGTTACTCTCTCTTTAAAAAAAACAATGCTGAATTTGATTTATTAAAACTTTTATTTATGGTTTAGAAAAATCTGTCTAATAAGTGAGATTGACCTGTTGTTTTGCTTTTTCTTATAATCTTTGATAATTTTCACAGCATCTATAATTAGACTTACAAAATAAGTTGGGCTAAGTATCCCCTTTTAAAAGTTTTTCTGGGATTGTTTATGCAAGTTCTTTCTGAAACTTTTGGTATACAAAACACAATCTGTGCCTTGTAGGGTTTTTGTTTGTTTTAATGATAGTAATCTTTTAAGGATAAATAATTCTACTACAATTTTAATGTCCTCAATAGTTATCTATAATTTTTATTTCTTTTGATTTAAAAATTAATGCCAGTATCATATGCTGTGTTTATTTTTGAAAATTCCAAACCACTGTCTGTAATGTGTTCTAAGAAATGTTCTCAAATGAATGACCCACCTTTGTGAGGTCTATTCTGAGGCCAGAACCTTAAAGGAGTTAAGATTTCAGCTCCCAGGAACCTGGATTTTTCCCTTTAATAGTTATGGTTATCAGTCCTAAGGCATCTGTGCCTGAGGTATCCTGTGTTCTCTTTGCCAACATTGTTTGATTTAGCCTTCTGCTGACCTTGGCCCAATTTTTCCCTGAAAACAGTATATAAGATTCTGTGCTTGCAGCTAAGCACTGTGCTGAACTCCTGGAATCCAGTTGCAGAGAGGGAGGAGTGATGTACAAAGGGGTCGAGACCATGCTGGAGAAACCCATAGAAACAGCATAACTGAACAAGTGGGAGCTCATGGACCCCAGTCTAACAGCTGGAGAACCAACATAGGACTGAGCCAAGCCCCCTAAATGTGCATTTCCGCTAGGAGGCCTGGGCAGTCTATGGGGCCTCTGGCAGTGGAACCAGTATGTATCCCTAGTGCATTAATGGAATTCAGGAGCACATTCTCCATGGAGAGAGACTTTGTCAGTCTTGATACACTGAGGAGGGCCTAGTACTCAATGGTCACATATACTCAGCACTTCGGCCAGTTATGGGTCTCTGCATTAACTTCTGATCACTGTAGAGAGAAGTTTCCGTGGCCAAGGTCGAGGGCAGCATTAGTCTAGCAGTATAAACGTATTTAAAGGACAGATTGACAACATGTTATTTAGCAAAACAACAGTAGTAGTTTCCTTCCTAGGACCTGTGACCTCCCAAGCTCTGGCCTTTTGACCGGGTATGCAGAACCAGGTTTGCAGAATTGCTTCCTGTGGATCAGGTCTCACAATCACTCCCAAAGCAGTTGAATACAGCCGTATACTTCATGCCAAGTGGGTGTATCTTGCCTGGCAGGTCACTGTTGTAGCATGCAGGGTTCATTACAGGGATACTGTTGACGTCTGTTCTCCACCAGCAGCTTGTGTAGTACCTTCCAGAACTATGAAAACCAGCCACCAGAGAGGAAATAATTCAGTTAAGTGCCAGCTTCTTTTTCTATGTCTTACCACAAAAGTGTGTTGTGCCTTCAGCAATGGGGTCTTAAGTCTGGTTCAGCACACTCTCATCCTTAAGACTTCATTAATCCCCGCCATCTCTGCCTGGCTAAGACTCAGTCCGTTCCAATCAGCCCAGCTCTGTGCTGCTGCTCTCCTACCCATACAGGTAACGGAAGATCAAAGACCACTAAAATGGGACAAGGATGAAGAGTCAAGACCAGATCTCCTTGGTCTCTGTAGCCACCCACTCCCAGCCTCAAACACAAGAGGTTACCTGAGGGAGCTGACGCTGACTCCTAGTAACTCCATGGCTCTCTAGGTTTTATTTCCACTTATACTCGGAGAGATGAGAGAGGGAGGTGGCAAGGCTTCAGCATTTGAGGACATCCGGCAGGGGGAGTCATGAGGCTGAGGTAGAAAAGAAGCATGCAACAGAAACAGAGACTGGCATCTAGCCTACCAGGGTAGCTTGCACCCAATGAATCAGCCCTCCTTACTGAGGAAGGTGAAATTACAGTGTGGTTTTTATATATAAAAGAAACTAATTAGAAAGAAACCCCATTTATTTGTTGTTTGTAGGGCTGGTAACAACTTGTATCTAAGCATTCGATGAAGACTGAGAGTTCAAGCTTCCACACCCACTCAGTCTAAAATTTCTTTGTTAAAGTGTAGTTCAACGTCACAATTTCTGTCCCCAGGGAAGTGAGAGAGAAGGATGGAGATGACAAACTTTCTGGAACAAGTGTTGGCTCCTGCCCTGGCTTGTGACTGGCATGGGAGCCCAAAGTACCAAGTTGGCTTCTCAGGTATCCTAATAGTCTCTTGCTGGGTCTGGAGAACTGTTCCATGGGCATAGTAACTAAGGATACAGGAGCCAGCTGGTTTTCAGATTTTTATTAACATCATAGCCTCAGCTATTCTTGTCAAATAGACTCCAAGATAGAAACTGGGTATTCAGTTAGAGGCCAACTGAAGCAGAGTAAAGGTGACCCCTCTGTGATCAGAACATAGGACGGAAGTGAGGAGTGGAGTGGGAAGGGCAGGCAGGGGGGCATGAAGTGGGGAGGGTAGTACAGTAAGAATTGGTGTGCTCAGGAGAGGCCTTGGAGTGTGGGCTTTGGGACCCGGGATGACTGAAGTGATAAGAGGCTAAGCTACACACAGCCTGAGTTATGAAGCATGGAAGGGAGCATTGGGATTATTAGGGAAAATTCCCAACTAATAGACACCTCCTAGTTTCCCTGAGGTCCTCCCCAAAATTAATGTGATAAGGTAACTACCAAAATATTTAAGTAAGAGGGCACTGGGATTTGAACCAGGGGCCTCTTGGTCTGCAGTCAAATGCTCTATCACTGAGCTATACCCCCACCTGTCTATAAATGTATCACAGGCAATCAGAACCTGCATGGACATTCCCTGGCTGTTAGCATCACAGGTACTCTTGCCAGTGCTCCTCCTATGAGGCCCAGTCCTGAGCTGTCTCTGCACATGACTATCATGTCCTCAGGAATGACTAGCATCCTCCTGCTTTAGATCCTAGTTGAGGCAGGGGCATTAAATTCAGAAGGCCTGCTGCTACAGTCACTGAAGCATGACACAGGACAGGGGTTGCTAACATGTGATCAGCAAGTGACAGAGTCTTGGAGCTTGGCTTGATTGACAAAGAGCCTCTGATTTTCACCCTTGTACCTGTGTAGACTCCCTCACTGGCACAGGCCACTTGCACTGCCTCACCCAGGGATGTAGTTAGGACACATGGAACTTCTCATTTTCAAGGCCCTCGAGGACCTGTACCACCTCCTTTAGACAGGACTTGATTTACCATGTCCTTCCCACAAACCTACCTCAGACACACAGAATCCATGTGTGCCCAGCACCCTACAGCCTTTGCTACTCAGCAATGTGTGGTAAGATGTTTTTTCTCTTTTGGATTTTTGTGCTCTTTTGAGGGTCCTGCAACCCAGCTCCCAGGTAAATTATACTCAGTGTCTTATTCGTAGTTATGAATGCCAGGCCTCAGCTTGGCTTGTTGCTTGTCAGCTTTTCTTAAATCACCCCATTTACCTTTGCCCTCTGGATGTTTACCTTACTTACTTCTGTGTTTCTTAACTTTCCCTCTTACTCCATGGCTGCTTGAGTGGCCCCTGGCGTCCTCTCTTTGTTCTCTTTCTCTTTACTCCATGTTTCTCATAGCTTTCCTCTCAGCCTGCCAGCCCTGTCTTTCCTTGATCCTGCATCACTCTTGGCCATTCAGCTCTTTATTAGGACCTCCAGCTGTATTAGACAGGCAGAGTCACACAACTTGACAGAGTTAAACAAATGCAGTATAAACAAAAGTCACACACCTTAAAATAATATTCCCCAACCGCAGTATGTGGCCTCAGGTGGAGACCCACTGTGCAGGGCTGGAGTCCTGCTCTACTTCCCTCCTGTGGTTTTGCCTCCAAGTTCCCCACCCTGGCTGTTCTCTCCCCACTGCTGTGTAATATTACTTTAACTAAGCAATGATGTGTTGCATTTGATTGTGTTGTGGAATATTCTTTTAACCATGTAAAGGTTGTTGCATTTGTTTGAGTTGCATTTAACTGGGCAAAGATGTGTTGCATTTGTGGTGCATTTGTTTAATTATGTAAAGATGTGTTTATGTTTTAGCTTACCTGCCTAAGGCACCTGATTAGTCTAATAAAAACCTGAGTGTCCAATAGCTAGGGAGAGGAGGGCTGGGCGAGGCTGGTGAGCAGAGAGAATAAATAGAAGAAGGCGAGAGGAGAGGACAGGGGAGATAGAGAGGGAGACCCCCAGAGCCAGTCATCCAGGCAGCCTGCACCAGACAGAGTAAGAAAGGAAGTAGGACATACAAAATGAAAGAAAATTAAAAAACCTAGAAGCAAAACGCAAATGAAAAGGCAGGTTCAAATAAGTTCTAGGAAGCAGCTGGGATGAGCATGAGATAAGGCTGAGCATTCATAGCTAAGAATAAGTCTCCCAAACTTTGTCCCCTGGAGAAGGGGAAAGGGTCACCATCCCCTGAGCAAATTGAGAACATGGGAAGAGGGGGGAGGAAGCTACGAGAGTGAGAAGGGAAGAAAAGGAAGGATGCAGAGGTCATGAGGGAGCAGAAATTTTGAGTCAGGTGTAGATTAGAAGAAAGGACATATGACAGGTAGGATTTTAGTTGGGGGGGTGGTAGAGGAGGAAGGGAGGGAGAAGGGAACTGGGATCATCATGTAATTCAATCTTGTTTGTAATTCAAATATATAAAAAATAAAAAATTTAAAAAAAGAACAAGTCTCCATGTCATGATTTGGGGACTGGCTGCCAAAAGAAAGCCTGCTACACTCCACCCGGCTCTGACCCTCAGCAGAAGCTTGTATTGTGAAATCATTTCTGGGCTTTTCACCCTCTGCTCTCCTGCCTCATCATTTTCTGCTCCTATATTTGAAAGAAAAATCTCAAAATCAGAGAGATTTTAGCCCCATGCTTGACCTAATCTATCATCTCAGCATCAGCAGGGACCAGGTAGTCAGAGCTCAGCCCACAGCCTGCACTGAAGTGGCTTCAGGTATTGCTGACCTGAGAACCCTTTCTCAGGAAGCATCACAGTGAGGGTAAAAGACCTCACCGAGGCCAAGGATGTAAGAGAGGACAGCAGCCAGAGGATGCAGTGTGTGGAGACAGAATGAGAGAGGAAACCAGGGAGGCTATAGCAAACTTTTGTGATTGACCTAAGATGATCAGGACAATCACAGAATGCTTCTTCTTGGGAAAATATTCATTCACATTCTATCTAGTAAACATACCTCCACTGTAGATTTCATCCATAGAACAAGACTTTCCCAAAGAAGTAAAACCATTACATCAAAACCAGGCTCAGGAGCCTCATGGGTGAATTCCTACAAATATGTAAGCAAATAACATGAACAGAAGATTACTACAGCTCAATGCACTGTGGACTCAGCACAACCTTAATATACAGTTTACAGAGAGGTTGTGTGTGTGTGTGTCTTTGTATTGTGTGTGTGTGTGTGTGTGTGTGTGTGTGCCTTTGTATTGTTTGTGTGTGTGTGTGTGTGTGTGTGTGTGCACACGTGCGTTGTGTGTGTTTGTATGTGTGTGTCTGTGTATGTGTGTGTGTGTGTATGTGTGTGTGTATGTGTGTGATTCTCCAGATGAGCTAATGATCTTTAGATAAATGTTTTCATGTTCCTAGAAATAGACAGCATGCTGTTTGTATTTGGTGACTACTAACCATCAACCATTCCCAGGGTTTCACAGGAAAATTCCAGAAGACTTCTGGATTCAGCATTGGATCTTCTGAGCCACTGTCACTCATTACAGAAAATTATCCCAAGAAAGGCTCATGTGAGACAAGGAACTTGTCTTTCAACATCCTCCAAACTCCACTGGAGTCTGTCACTGATGTGGCAATTCACACAAGAGACAAGGACACTGTGCCCCCAGCACTGTGCCGATTTAATTCTGTGTTTGGTTTACAAAATGTCGGTCTGTCTGTAGAAAGAACTGAGGCCATCAATACAGTGCATAGTGTATGGGTGTCTGCATGTCCCCTCTGTGTCTTCAGTAAAAACTTTAGGCAGAGGACCTCCCCATAATATGCACCAGTGATCTAGCACGGTGAGGCTGTGCTTGGCCCTTCACCCTGAACTAGAGCAAAAGCTTCTAAGAAAGTCAGGGTCTTTGGTGGGAAGTTTGTTACAAGGAGTGACATTTAAACATGGTCACATGGGTGCCACAGCACAGATGTTAAGCCTTTAGAACACATGCCGGTCAGGAGCCACCGCTGGCTGTGAACCAGGCCCATGAGCATTACCCCTTTCATCTATGGAATCTATATAATCTGTGGCTCTGTCACCTCTGGTATCCTGGGAGCCCACATCACCAGCTCAGATGAGCCAATTGGATGACAACAACTGCCGTGGGATACCATTCCAGTACTGCTCATTCCTTTTTCGGTAGGGGCCTTTGCCTGCTGCCCACTGCCTCTGTGTGTTGACTTCCATACTCTGACTGAGAACCACCAATACTTGTTTATTATTTAGCACTGCATTTCTATGTTTAGAGAACTCACTCCTTGTTCTAAAAATGCTGGGGACTTGATGACTTTGAAGACTTGAGATACAATGAACATATATACACGACCAGCTGTTACATTTTTACACCAGTGAGGAGTCTGATGGGTGATAGCAGTGACCTGCCATCACTGGGTGAATCCAAAGCCATCTGACACAAGAAAGTAGGTCTATACCGTGAAAATGGTCACATAGGTTCCAAAAATCACATGGAAAGGGGGCACCTGGATTTGAACCAGGGACCTCTTGATCTGCAGTCAAATGCTCTACCCCTGAGCTATACCCCCACCTGTTTATAAATGTCTCACAGGCCCTCAGAACCTGCATGGCCACTCCCTGGCTGTTAGCATCACAGGTAAACTTGCCAATTCTATGCCATCATCTGCTTCCTCCTATGAGGCCCAGCCCTGAGCTGTCTCTGCACATGACTGCCATGTCCTCAGGAATGACTAGCATCCTCCTGCTTTAGATCCTAGCTGAGACAAGGGCATTAAATTCGGGATGCCTGCTGCTACAGCCTTCTTCAACCCATCCAATGGAGCCATATGCAAACACACTGCCTGCTTAGATGACCTTTGGAGGTGAGGGGGAGGCTGGAGTAGGCAAAGGGGAAGTTCTCTGTCCACTGAGAACTCCTTGGTCAGACTCTCTGGGGGGGACCCAGGGTCTGTTGTGTCTCTACAATCTCTGTGTACAATTCTGACTGACACACTATCGGGAGTAATTCCATCCCAGATCTACACCCCCCACTGGTACCAGTGCACCCACTTAATAAATTTCATCAGAGTGGTGATATGTTGTAATTACAAAGTTAAATTACAGATCCTCTCTGACCTACTTTCCAGGAGCAGCCAGACCTGACTGGTGAGATGCCCTCCTCAGCTCTGAAGTTTTCAGGCCCATACTTTTTCTTTGAATTTTTATTGATTCTTTTCTCATACAACGCATCCCAACCTCAGCCTCCCATCCCTCCAATGCTGCCAGTCACCCCTCATGCTCCTCCTTCCACACAAGAACCACTGCTCCTCCATTTCCCTTCAGAAAAGAGCAGAACTTCTGGTGATATCAACAAACACGGCACAATGAGATGCAAGGAGACTAGCAAAAACCCTCACATCAAGGGTGGACGGGGCAACCCAATAGGAAAAAATAAACTGAGAGCATGGGAAAGACTGAGAGACATCTTCACTCCCACTATTAGGAGTCCCACAAAAACCCCAAGCTAAACAACCATATATACACTGGACCTAGACAATTCCCTGCAGGTGCCATGATTGCCTCTTCATCTCTGGGAGCCACATGAGCCCAGCTTAGTTGATGCTGTAGGCCATGTTCTCCTAGTGTACTCCACCCATCTGAAGGGGGAAAAGCTCTCATGGGAAATGCCCACCCTCCACTGCCAGCCCAGTTCTGGGCTTTGTCTTCTTAGTTCTGACCACATGTTCAGAAGACAGCATGGAGGAAGATAATTTATGGTATGTCTTTCATTATGGTCCCTGGACAATGGCTGTGTGTAAAGCTGTAGTGCCTGGAAATTTCAGAAGAATTCTATATCATAATCCTTGCCATCTCTTTAAAGCCTGCACAGCCATAGAAACTAGATATATACAACAATAATGGAGACATTTAATAGGAGTAGGAGGGACATTGAGCATGTAACAAGAGGCCTCCCTCCATCCACATGATAATCAGGTCTGTAGGTCCCAGCTCTGTTTATGACCAAAAGTGGAATAAACAGAAGACAAATCATAAATAAATTTATGATAGGGGGCACTTGGATTTGAACCAGGGCCTCTTGATCTGCAGTCAAATGCTCTACCCCTGAGCTATACCCCCTCTCTGTTAGAAATGTTTAATAGGTCCTTTTCAACTTCATAGTATGTTCAACGTTCCTCCAACTTATATTTTATACTTGGACATTCCGGCACCACTGCCTCCACAAACTCATCCCAGACAGGTGCCTCTCCCGTCTGCTGTTGTCATGTCAGCTCCTCCCACACACATATCAGCATTTGGGAACAGCACAACTGGGACAGAGAGACATAAGCCATGATAAAGGACATTAGATTTACATGCATGACTTCTTCAGTTATTCCCATGCCCTGAGTGTGAAGAGATCCTGCCTAACTTCTTGGAAAAATATGTGGTCCCTGCATGTGACTTCATCTCTCCAGCCTATGGATGATCTGTGCGTTAGCCCCTGAAAGTGGCTTCTGAGTAGATGGTAAAGATGGCTCTTCAGGCCTGAGTTTGTCGTTGAGGAGCTATGACAGCACAGCAGGAGGACACAGAGGGTCAGGGAATGCTGAAGATGTGGTCTCTACCGTGGCCTTCAGGTCTATCACCACTACATAGACACATTGTCATATGTTTTCATCAACATGTATGACACAATTCAATTATTGTGAAAACTCATTATTAATGTAAAACATTATTGAGAAAGAAACACAAAGCCTCTACAAATTCTTCTCTTATTGCTCCTGTCACACAAAGGAAGCCATTCTCTCTTCTTTCTGCACTTACATAAAATACATACACCATGGTATGCCTTATTTAATAAGGTATAGACATCAGTAACTAATTGACTAATAAATACAAAATGTATTTTCATGCTTCTTTAATTCTCTCTTTCCCATTAATTTCATGTCCCAACCTTTAGTTGGTTGACCGTCTATGTTTTTATCATGATGATTTGTTAACACTGTGTATGTTGAATGTGCATCATTCTAAACAGGAAGAAGTCATCTGGTAGAACTTTTGATATTCCTGAAGCTAACGTCAGCCTCATGGTTAAACTATGTCATATCCTTTACACGTGTACATTTTCCACAGATCTTAGGTTCTCTATGAAATACTTTAAGAACAATTTTCCATACATAGGTCATCAGATAATGAACATTTCTACTTTGTCTTCCAGGAGTGACCTGGGCTCCTGATCCTTTTGTTCTGGTTGACCCTAAAGGTCTGTTGGATGATAAAGGCCCTGTGACTTCCTTCACCTTCACCACGAGATGCTTCTTTACCACCATCTCTTCTGTGTGGAGGTCTCTCTTTTCCAGATTGCAAGTTCTCCAATGTTTCTTAACAACATGACGTTCCTTCTTTTGGGAAATGAACGCTTCTTGTGAGATGTAAATAGAAGTAAAACTTCTAGCCTTTGTGTCCCTCATGTGACCTATAATTCTTCCCACACTCTATGCTGATAATCTGAACATTTAATTTAAAGATTTTTCATAAAATAATGTAGCTGTTGGAATGAGAACAACCCCTATAGGTTCATATGTTTGGTTTGTACTTGGGGACTGTTTAGGAAGGATTGGGAGGCGTGAAATGTGGAGGAGAAGTGACACTGGAAGGGGGCTTTATGGTTTCAAAATCCCAGATCAGGCCCAATGTTACTCTCTGCTTTCTTCTTGTGGATCAGATGTTAACTGTCAGTTACTGCCTCTGTGTGATGCCTGTCTACCCGGAACCATGCTTCCCACCATGGTGATGATGGATTAATCTCAGAAATTGTAAGCAACCTCCCCTCAATAATTGCTTTCTTTACAAGTTGCCTTGATCATGGTGTGCTCATGGCACTAGAACAGTATGGTGACAATAGGTAACACTATAATAACACATAATAGTAAGTGAGCAATTGATTTCAGGGCCTGAGTTGTTGCAATGACATACTTCATGGTGCTTCTTGTTGGAGGATGGAAGAAGAAGGGACTTTGGATTAGAAAAGCAAATGAATGTGTTAAGTGGGGGTTCATATGCCATGCTAATAGGAGCTTGGGAAACAGTGCTCAGAGCAATGTGGTTGTAGAGGTCCAGCTCAAAAAGCTTTAGAGAGGAAGAAACTTAGTCATCATGATGTTTTGGCAAAGAATGTGGCCACTTGTCCTTGTCTTAAAAATCTTCCAGAGGCTAAAGTGCAGAGTTTTGGACTAATGATGTCAGAGGAGATTCCAAGAGAGCTTGTTGTTAACTGTGTCATGTGGTATTGCTCATCACTCTTACACAAATCTACAATGAAAAGGAGCAAGAAAGGCAAAGTAAAATACAAAATGCATGACACTGTTTCTTTGGAGTCATCCATCACCTTTGGCTCTTACCACCTTTCTGCCTCGTCTTCAACACAGAAGGGGTTGAGTAAGAAGGGTTTGATGAAGACATCCCACTTAGGAATGAGTGCTGCAAAGTTTCTCATTCTCTGTACATTGTCCAGTTGTGGATCTCTGGGTTTATTTCCATCTACTATGAGGAGAAGCTTCTCCGATGTGGATTGAGCAAAGCACTGATCTAAGGGTATGGTGATTTGTCATTAGGAGTCATTTTATTGCTATGTTCATTTAGCAAAAGAAAATCATAGTGGGTTTATTCCAAGGGCCCATGCCCTAGTTTGTCTCAGATTCATGGCCATTTTACATTGTCAGATAGGAGTTCCATTTCATGCATTGGGGCATAACCCCAATTTTTTAAAAGCTGTGGTTATGCTTGGTGGTGGTGGCACACAACTTCAGTCCCAGCATTCTGAAGCCTGAAGCAGGTGGGTCTATGAGTTCCAAACCATTCTGGTCTCAAGTGAAAGTCCTAGGACAGCCTGGACTACACAGAGAAATCCCGTCTCAAAAAAAAAAAAACAAACAAATAATAATGATAATAAATTAAAGTTCATGACATAACATTCATGTCAATATTGAACCAGTGTGTCTCAGAAGCAGATGACTGTTATAGGTAACAGGGTTTTATCTGGGTGATATTGATGATTACCTATCTCCTCTGGTAATGTGTGGACCTTCCAGCACCATGAATATTTCTCAATATGGATGAGGAAGTTGAGCACCAGCTTAGCTTCTCCATGTTTACAACATAAACAAGTGTTGGCTTCAGAGAATCAGTCATCCCCAAGATGCAGCAATCCCATCCTTAAGTATCTATCCAAAGGACTCTCCCTTGTACTGAAAAGGTACTTACTCATCCATTTTCATTGCTGCCCTGTTCATAATATCCAGAGACAGGAAACATGCTGGACATCCATCAACTGATCATTGGATATTGAAAGTGTAGGACATGTACACAATGGACTAATATTCAGACATTAAGAAAAATGAAGATTTCAAAATTACAGGAAAATGGATGGAACTAGAAGCAATCATCCTGAATGAGTTTAAATAATAAAAAAGACAAATATTGGATTTTTCTCTTATATGTGGATGTAAGTTTTTAAACCTTTGATCTGTGAGTTACATCTGAAATAATCACAGAGGTTAGGTACCTATTAAGCCACCATGTGGTAGGAGAGGATCTCCCAAAGAAGGGAAAAGAGCATATAGCACTATGGAGAGGTAATGGGAAATTAGAATAGAAGATTTAACCAGGAAGGGGGATGGGAGAGAAGGGAAAGAGAATACGATGGGGAGAGACAATTAGCACTGGCTTTTTGAAAACTGATGTGGAAGCCTACTTCAATAGAGGTTTCCTAAAATATATACCTATATCACATGAATTTAAATGCCACCAAATAAAACCTCCAGGGCCAGATCTTTTATACCTGGCTGAATTGTTGGCAAAGTGGGCTCCATGAACCCATAAGCATCGCCATCTATTCACAACCTGATGGTAAAACCCTATAGCTAAAGGGAAGAAAATGATTCTTTGAAAATATTTTCATTAGTTTTTGAGAATTTCCTACAATGTAATTTGATCATGTTTACCTTCAACGCCTTCTTTTACCTCAAATTCACAGATACATCCCACCTTTACACCCCCAGCTTTGTGTCCCCCAATTTGTACTATCCCCACACTTCTGGTTGTGGGGCCATACAATGGAATATTTTTTGACATACCATGAGTCACACCATTTAAAAAACTGTTCTCTTTCCTCATAAACCATTAAGTGCTAAAGACCCAATCCTTTGAGTTTGGCTTTACAGGTGGGGCTGTAGGAGGAGTTGAATGTAGGTTTCTGTGCATCACTGCTTCTGTCCCAGCTGTGAATTAGGATAGGAGAGAAGGATGAGGAGGAGAAAGACAGGTGTGCAGTTGGCTCAGGGCTGGGCCTCACAGGAGAAAGCAAATGACAGCAGAGTACTAGCAAGTACACATTTCAGGCAGTGGACATACAGGTTCAGAGATGTTTATTAGATGTGTATAAAGCAGGTGGGGGTATAGCTCAGGGGTAGAGCATTTGACTGCAGATCAAGAGGTCCCTGGTTCAAATCCAGGTGCCCCCTTCCTAGTGTATCTTTTAGATACAACAGACAAAATTTGAAGTACTGGTTAACATAGAGACAACCAACGTACTATGTTTCCCGTGTCCTGTATTCTGCTCAGGCCTGGTCCCTGGTCTCCTCTCTGAGAGGAGCTAGTCCTGGACTCACTGTGAGACCCATTCAGGTCACACACATGTTGTGATACAGGCTTGCCCTCCAAGACTGCACAGGGCTCAGTCAGTGCAGGAAGTCAGCAGAGAGGAGTCCTATGAAGTTGAGGAGTGGGATTCTAACTCTGTCAACTTTCCACAGTCAACTCCTTGGGAAATCCCTGCTGAACCCCCCAGAAAGGGTGTGCCTTACATGCTACTCCCCACTAGCCTGTGCCTTGGCTCCTGCTCCTTCTGAGGAAAGACTTGATCCATGAGTTTGTCTCCTATTGAGACTGAGACTCTGAGGAAAAGGAAAATGCTGACCTCCCTTTGTGTCCTCAGCATGGCTCATAGTGACCTGACCTTAAGAAGCTCCATGGGTGTTTGTTGAGTGAATATATGATGTAAAGGGCAGCCTTCTGATATCTTGGAGGACAGGTAAAGTTCTCTCCGGGCTACAGCTTTGGTCCATTGAAAACCCAGACCCATCAGTTCTTGTTTTGGTCCCTGACAGAAACTTATGTGTGAACTCAAGGAAAACACCACAGCTAAGTGTCCTTTCCAGGGCCAAAGCTCATGTCTTTAGCACCCCTCAGAGAGAGAGGTCATTGAGATGGCTGCCTAAGTGTGGAGAGGGGAAAAGAGGAAGGCAGACTTCAATAGAACAATCTTGCAGGCCAAGATCATTAGGCGGAACCAGTAGATCATGAACACGTAGGGAGCCTTGGTGTGATGCCAGGGTGAAAGAGGTGCTAATGAGAGGTTACCTTACCTATAAGTGGGGGTATAGCTCAGGGGTAGAGCATTTGACTGCAGATCAAGAGGTCCCTGGTTCAAATCCAGGTGCCCCCTTACTTAAGTATGATTTTGGTAGTTAATTTTCCACATTAATCATGGGGAGGACATCAATGAGGCATGGGAGATCTCCATTAGTTTAGGTGTCTTGAATAAACTTGAGAGCCTCCCTCTCTGGGCTCCATACTGCAGTAATTTGATGGTGTGAACCAGGATATCTTAGTCTCCTAGCAGAACTCTCACCCAAGGGCCCAGACACTCATGACTCTGACTCCACACTCTCCCCAATATGCACAATGGTCAGATACTGATGATGTCAGAAGGACAAAGAAAGAAAATTTATCACAAAGGAAGGAAGATGTGGGCTTCACTCAGACTTTTGCAAGTACAGGTTTCAATGAATGAAATGTGAACTCAATAGCAAATGTTAAAGAAACCTAAGACCAAAGGGAAGATTTTAAAAACCTAGGCTTCAAGAGCTGATGCATATAGGACAAGAATTTATGAAGGTAGATAATTTTTCAACAGACATACTTGACACTAGAAGACAATAAGAAATATGTTTGGGGCTCTAGGACACGTCTCACCACACCACAAAAGGTGGTGTCCCATCCCTCGGACAGGGATGATTTATTTGTCAAGCATGGCTTCTCAGAAAATCATATCCCCTGTGTAGGGCAATTCCAATTAATCTCTGGTGTCCCAGAGAGCCCCCCAGGACAGCACAGTCCATTGGCATTGCTCTCAATTGCACAAGAGAACTTTCTGAGGAAAACCTATGTGCTGAAGAAACCACATAATGTAGTCACAAGACATGGGGACCAAGTTGGCACTGACCACGATGTTCCTTTCCTGTTGATTAACTTTCATCCTGCTAGAGGGTGCTTGCAAAGTCATCAATTGTCTCACCAAGCTGTAGACTCTGTGAACTGCAATAGTGACCTGATGGCAGGTTATGAGTGTAGCCACCTCTTTTTGTTGGATTTGAGACCTGCCCCAAACAAGGAAATAGATATGTGGTACTGCAAATTTAAGAACACATGGCAGGTAGGGCAGGGTAGGCCAGAAGCAAATGTTCTTGGTCCCAACTTGAGAACCCTTGAACCAGATTCTCTGGGAACAGGACCTGAGAATGACCTCTGTCTCTAAGACACTCTGGGGAAGATTCAGACTCATGGGTTGTTTATAGCTATTAATTTTACATTATAATTTTATGGTACCTAAATGGAACACATTTGATAAATCAGGCCTAAAGAAGACAAGCCTCATAATGACCATGCCATAGCAGAATCACATTTAAGATGAAGGGGCCATTGTACCCACCTTCTTGAGCAAGGATGGAGCAGCCTCCATTGTCTCTCTTCTCCCTACCTATTAGTCTCCATTTGCATACACCCTCAGTGTATCAGAAGACGATAAACCTGAGAACTGAATCAGTCCTCAGAATTGTGGAGGAGTGAAAACCAGAGAGTCTATGGTCTCAGGAGCATAACATGGCCAGCAGTGTAGAGTCTTGAGTCTGGTGTTACCTGACATGTAGCCTATTGCTCTACCTGTGACTTTTGCCCTTGTCCCTGTGTAGACTCTCCGCATTACTGCATCCCTGCATTGCCTCACCAAAGGGCATAATATCCTATGTGACTCTCATCTCCTGTTCTCTAGGGAACCAGACTCACCAAGAATAAACAGTAGTATTAAGATGATATAAGGGCACTGTAATCTCAAAGACTGGTGTGTGTGTGTGTGTGTCTGTGTGTGTGTGTGTCTGTGTGTGTGTGTGTGTTTGTGTGTGTGTCTGTGTCTGTGTCTGTGTGTGTGTGTGTGTGTCTGTGTGTGTGTGTGTGTGTGTGTGTGTGTGTCTGTGTCTGTGTCTGTCTGTGTGTTTGTGTGTGTGTCTGTCTGTGTGTCTGTCTGTGTGTTTGTGTGTGTGTGTACCCACAGGCATGCATGTATGCATGCATTTGTGATGTGTTTCTACAAGAGGGCTTATTTTTGCCATGGAGCACATGGCAGCTCAGAGGAAAGCCTGAGGTGTCAGACATCAATTTCTGCTTTTTTTGAAGCAGAGTCCTTCTTACTGCTTGAAACTGGGAAGTACACTCTAGGCTAACAGCCATGTTTTCCAGAATCTCCTGTCTCCAACTCTCATTATTGCTTCAGAGTAATTGGATTACATGCAAGTGCCTCTGCGTCCTGCTTCTTCATAACACACACAGACAGACAGACAGACAGACACACACACACACACACACACACACACACACACAGACACACACAGACTCACACACACACACACAGACACACACACAGACACACAGACACACACACACACACAGACACACACACACAGACAAACACACACACACAGACAAACACACACACACAGACACACACACACAAGAGAGAGAGAGAGAGAGAGAGAGAGAGAGAGAGAGAGAGAGAGAGAGAGAGAGAGAGGGAGACACAGAGAGAGTTTCTCAGGTTTGTGCAACAAGTGGCATGATGAGCCTCTCACTAGACAGCATTGTGATAATTGGATTTGGGGGGCATCTTAGTCACTCTGCAGAAATAGCTGAGGCTTCTGCACAGTGTTGGGTGTCTGCATGCTTCTTCTGTGTCTTCAGCAAAGACTGCAGGCTGTGGCGCTGTCCATGGAGCTCCCACCTTGTCAGGCTCTGCTTGGCCCTACAAATGGTTATGTAGCAAATGGTGTCTGAAAATTTGAATTCATTGAACTTAAAATGCTAAAGCATGACTGCCAGTGTAGGAATCCCAAACATTTAGAAGAGGTGCCATCCAACGCCTGCATTGGATGTCCACCATTCCAACAATCAGCCTGTAATCCAAGAGGCTGTGTGCTTCACTCCATAGACGGGAATCACCTATAACCAGCTCTGGAGAATCAGCTGGATTTCTCCAGTTTAGGCAGAAAAACACCTCCCTTCTTACAGCCCCCATCTTTGGGCTCATTGTCCACCGCCAACTCCTGTGGTTGTGCTGACTTTTACACATAGTTCTAGATGCAGATACTGGTTCACGATACTGAAATTGCCATGGCTGAGGATTAGTGAACTCACACCATCTTCTAAATATGATGAAGACAGAGTGACCTGAAAGATCTGGAATCCAAGGAACCCACATAGCCTGCTGGATGCACTTTAAACTGGTGAGCTAGCAGATGGTGAATCCCAGACATCTGAGTTTTCTTGTCACACAATGTGCGCAGTATGTGGAGAACCTGGAAGGCCACCAGTCACCAGGAGATGGAATAAGGTGGCCTTTTGTGGTTTCTGAGACTATAAGTAGGATCATTTTGTCACATATCACTGGGGACATTTAAACCTTGGACAAAGGATTCAAAGGCTGAGAACACAGTAAGAATCAGGAGTGATGCAAGTGAGCATTGTTCAGTTTCCATGAGTCCTTAGGGTTTCTGCATTTTGTGTTATTGTTAAATTCTAACTTTAATCCATGGTGACTCGATAAGATACAGAGGGTTATTCCAATGTTTTTGTATCTATTGAGGTTTGCTTTGTTGTAGAGTATATGGTGGATTTTAGAGAAGGTTCCATGTGGCATTGAGAAGAAGGTATGTTCTTTTGTTTTTGTATGGAATGTCTGTTAAACCCAATTGAGTCGTAATTTCTCTTAGTTCCTTTATTTCTTTGTTAAGTTTCTGTCTGATAGTCCTGTCTGGTGAGAGTGGGGTGTTGAAGTCTCCCACTATAAGTATGTGGGTTTTCATGTGCTATTTAAGTTCAAGTAACAGTTCTTTTAAAAATGTGGGTGCCTTTGTATTTGAAGCATAGATGTTTAGAGTTGAGACTTCATCTTGACAGATTTTTCCTGTGATAAATATGAACTTACTTACTTCATCTCTTGATTCATTTTACTTTGAAGTCTAACATATTAGATAATAGGATAGCTACACAAGCTTTTTTGGTAGGTCCATTGGATTTGAAAATCTTTCCAACCCTGTACTCCGAGGTTATGTCTGTCTTTTAAGTTGTAGTGTGTCTCTTGTATGCCGAAGAAGGATGGATTCTGTCTTCATATCCATTCTGTTACCCTTTGTCTTTTTATAGGTGAAATAAGACCACTGATATTACGGAATCTTAGTGACCATTGATTGTTCTTTTTTGTTTCTTTTGTGTTTGTTGTTGTTGGTGGTATTGTGTGTGTTTCCCTCTTTTTTTGGCTTTTGGTAATGTAAGATTATTTATTGCCTATATTTTGTGAGTATAGCTAATTACCTGGAGTTGGTGTTTTCCTTCCAGTACTTTCTGTGGGACTGGATGGGTGATATGATATTCTTTGAATCTGGTTTTGTCATGGAACATCTTGTTTTTCTCCCCATAATGATTGCAAGCTTTGCTGGTTATAGTAGTCTGGGATGGCATCTATGGTCTCTTAGTTTGTAGACCACCTATGCAGGACCTTCTCAGCCTTTCTGAGATTCCACTGAGAAGTCAGGTATAATTCTGATATGTCAGCCTGTATATGTTACTTGGCCTTTTTCCTTAGCAGCTCTTAATATTCTTTCTTTATTCTGTATGTTTGGTATTTTTATTATAATGTGTCAAGGGGAGTTTTGTTTTGTTTTCTTTTGTTATGTTTTGTTTTGTCAAGTCTATTTGGTGCTCTGTAAGTTTCTTGTACTTTCACCGTCATGTCCTTCTTTAGGTTGAGAAACTTTTCTTCTATGGTTTTGTTGAATATGTTTTCTGCACCTTAGAGCTGAGCTTCTTCAACTTCTCTTATACCTATTATTCTTAGCTTTGGTATTTTCATGGTGTCCCATATTGCCTGGATATTTTGTGTCAAGGATTTGATGGACTTAACATTTCTTTGTTCAATGAATCTGTTTCCTCTAGTGTATCTTCAACACCTGAGATTCTCTCTTCCATCTCTTGTGTTCTGTTGGTTAGGCTTGCATCTGTAGTTTCTGATCCCTACTCAGATTTTCTATTTCCAGCATTCCCTCATTTTGTGTTTTCTTTATTGCCTCTGTTTCAGTTTTCAAGTCTTGAACTGTTTGAATTGTCTCCTTCACCTGCTTGATTGTGTTTTCTTGGCTTTCCTGGCTGTCTTTAAGAGATTTGCTGATTTCTTGCATTTTTTTTGTCTTTTGTTCCATTTCTTTAAGGGATTTTCACATTTATTCTTTAAGGGCCTCTATCATCTTCGTAAAGTTGTTTTAAGGTCATTCACTTCTGTTTCATCTGAGTTGGGATGTCACGTCTTGCTGGTGTAGAACCCCTAGACACTGGTGGTATCATATCACTATGTTTTTGAATGTGTTCTTACACTGTCTCTACCCATCTTTCCTTCCAGTGGGTGAAGTTATTGCCACTTCTGGTACATGTAGGCCCAAGATTCAGATGGCCGCAAATGCAGTGCTGTATGGTTTGGGCTGCCCCCAGGACTCAGGGGATTTGGGTCCTCAAGGAGGAGGGAAAGGAAAAGGCCCAGCAATCACCTCTCTGAGTGGGTACAGGACCAAGGATTTGA
The DNA here is from genome assembly GCF_003668045.3 of Cricetulus griseus. Classification (NCBI taxonomy): domain Eukaryota; kingdom Metazoa; phylum Chordata; class Mammalia; order Rodentia; family Cricetidae; genus Cricetulus; species Cricetulus griseus. The sequence continues at coordinate 99,001,321 of NC_048601.1, read as the reverse complement.
TGGCAGCTGATGCTGTGCTGGACGGTTTGGGTTCCCTCAGGTATCTGGAGATTTGGTAAGGACTAGGCAATGTGCCCAAGTCAAGGCCTCCAACAAGGGGAAAAGGAGAGGGCCCAGAATACAGATGCTGGAGATATGAGCAAAGTTCCAGAGCACAGATGCTGGAGACATGAGCACAAGTCTAGAGCAGAGAATTTGGGCCGACAAAGGAGGGATGGTGCAGCCTGTCCTGCAGGGGCTCCCAGGAAGTTCTGTAAGGTTGGTTCCCACTTCACGTTCCAGGAGTCAGGAAGGCACAGGAGAGCCTTCACCATGCTTACGCCCCACACTCTTACTGTGATTTAATTGTTCTGGGGGAAGGCCTGGGAAAAAGATCTTTTATAGATACTTCAAGTGATTCTAATTTATTTGGGGTAAAGAAACACAACAATATATCCTTAGAATTTACTGGTTCAAGGAGAAAATATTTTAACACTAGAGCGTAGTAAGAAGAAATTAAAAGTAGGTATCTATGTAAAAGGTCAAAACTAGATACGTATTGGGGCACCAGGATTTGAAAGAAGACCTTCTTGAGCTGCCATCATAAACTCTACCACTGAGCTATACCCCAAAGAGGCTGAGTACAGCTAATCCTTCATTAGAACCTCTTCAACCTTCGTTCCACACCCAGGATACCTACATGTTCATGATCTGCTGTTAATGATCCAGAAATCCACAGGTTTTCTACATTAATGTCTCCCATTCCTCTGCCCTCTTCAGCTTTGAGTAGCCGAATGCGCATGCACACACACACACACACACTCTCTCTCTCAGGGTGTGGTAAAGGCATCAGCATTGACATTGAAAAATGCCTGTCTGTGGGTTTGTCCATAAATTCACACAGAGATAGGACAAGACCTTTTGGTCTTTGGTACTTGATGACCCTCAGATGAAGCTCAGGGAGAGTATTCCCCATGATCTAAGCACTCGGGAAGACACTCACTAGGACACTCTGTGATATCTTCATTCAATAAACACTTAGTAGCTTGGTAGTTTCTGGACCCTGTGTGTCTCTTGTATGCTGCTTAGGATGGATTCTGTCTTCATATCCACTCTGCTACCCTGTGTCTATTTATAGGTGAAACAAGACCACTGATATTAAGGAATCTTAGTGACCATAGATTGTTCTTTTTAGTTACTTTTGGGGTTTTGGTGGTGGTTGTATTGTGTGTGTTTCCCTCTTTTTTTTTTTTGGCTTTTGGTAATGAGAGATTATATATTTCCTATGTTTTGAGAGAATAGCTAATTTTCTGGAGTTGGTATTTTCCTCCAGTACTTTCTCTAGGACTGGATGGGTGATATGTATTCTTTGAATCTGATTTTGTCATGGAACATCTTGTCATTCTCCGAAATTGTGATTGAAAGCTTTGCTGGTTGTAGTTCTGTGCGGCATCTGTGTTCTCTTAGTGTTTGTAGACCATCTCAGCCTTTCCGAGATTCCACTGAGAAGTCAGGTATAATTCTGATATGTCAGCCTGTGTATGTTACTTGGCCTTTTTCCTTAGCAGCTCTTAATATTCTTTCTTTATTTTGTATGTTTGGTATCATTATTATAATGTGTCAAGGGGAGTTTTGTTTTGTCTTCTTTTGTTATGTTTTGTTTTGTCAAGTCTATTTGGTGCTCTGTAAGCTTCTTGTACTTTCACAGGCATGTCCTTCTTTAGGTTGAGAAACTTTTCTTCTATGGTTTTGTTGAATATGTTTTCTGCACCTTAGAGCTGAGCTTCTTCAACTTCTCTTATACCTATTATTCTTAGCTTTGGTATTTTCACGGTGTCCCATATTGCCTGTTTTTTTTTTTTTTCTGTCCAGGATTTGTTGGACTTAACATTTCTTTGGTCAATGAATCTATTTCCTCTAGTGTATCTTCAACACCTGAGATTCTCTCTTCCATCTCTTGTGTTCTGTTGGTTAGGCTTGCATCTGTAGTTTCTGATCCTTACTCAGATTTTCTATTTCCAGCATTCCCTCATTTTGTGTTTTCTTTATTGTCTCTGTTTCAGTTTTCAAGTCTTGAACTGTTTGAATTGTCTCCTTCACCTGCTTGATTGTGTTTTCTGGCTTTCCTGGCTGTCTTTAAGAGATTTGCTGATTTCTTGCATTTTTTGTCTTTTGTTCCAATTCTCTAAAATATTTTCACATTTATTCTTTAAGGGCCTCCATCATCTTCATAAAGTTGTTTTTATGGTCATTCTCTTCTGTTCCATCTGAGTTGGGATGGTCAGGTCTTGCTAGTGTAGAACCCCTAGACACTAGTGGTATCATATAACTCTTTATGTTGTAGAATGTGTTCTTAATCTGTCTCTACCCATCTCTCCTTCCAGTGGGTGAAGGTATGGCCTCCACCGATAGATGCAGGCCCAAGATTCAGAAGGCAGCAGATGCAATGTTGTATTGTTTGGGCTTCCCCCAGGTCTCTGGAGATTTGGGTCTTCAACGAGGAGGGAAAGGAGAAGGCCCAGCAATCACCTCTCTGAGTGGGTACAGGACCAAGGCTTTGATGGCAGCAGATGCAGTGCTGGATGGTTTCGTGCTCTCCACAGATCTCTCTCCTGTTGGGTTTGGGCCCAAGTCTCCAAAGCCAGCAGATGCAGTGCTGGATGGTTTGGGCTTCCCCCAGGTATCTGGAGATTTGGTATCAGGACCAGGCAATGTGCCCCAGTCAAGGCCTCCAACAAGGGGGAAAGGAGAGGGCAGGTGCTCACCTCTCTCAGTGGATGTGGAAGCCAAGGCTCTGGTGCGGGCAGATTCTGGATGGTTTGTGCTCCCTCCTGGCAACATTCTTAGGAGGGTATTTGTGCTGCCTCTAGAGCCACAGGGTTCCACAAGGTGGGTGACATGGGACTTTTCTTCCTTTTGTGGCTGTGGATACCATTCAGCACTGCCTTCTTGGCTTCCAAGGACTTTACTTTCAGCTTTCCTAGGGTAAGAACTTCCTTTTTCACTTTAGGTGACATCTTGGCAAAAAGCATAATTTAAAAATTTTAAAGAAAAAGAAAGACTACAGACAAAGGCCTTAATTGGTAAATCCATAGTGGGTCAATGAAGTGCAATGGAGGTCTGAGATCATGGGTACATGAAAGAAATTAATGTGAAACTTGGGGTTTCCATCCCATAACAAGAAGACTTGGGGTTTCCATTTCTATAACAAGAAGAGGCACAGTGAAGGATTGTGCCGGAAATAGTCTGTAGTCTAAGACAATGAGAGAAAAGAGCTGCGAAGAGCATGGGGCAGAGGTTGTGTCTGCACCATCTCTCAGGCATCAGCATCCCTCGGGGGGTGCCATCCCTCAGGCTTTACCATCCCACAGGCATCACCAACCCTCGGGTGGTGCCATCCCACAGGCTTCACCAGGGAGAGGGCTCAGGGAGAGTATTCTCCATGATCTAAGCACTCAGGAAGACACTCACTATGACACCCTGTAATATCTTCATTCAATAAACACTTGAGTAGCTTGGTAGTTTCTGGACCCTGTCATCTTCAGGGCGTGGTTAAGTACACTTGTAGCCAGTCCTTAGGAGGCGTGGTTACAGTGTCTCCCTACAGTGTTGAGTACTTACAGACATATAAAACTTGTCTTTTTCTTCATAAAGTTTTATTCTATATAGAAGACAACTAATGGGTAAAATGTTTCCACAGAGGTGACAGGACTTGTAGTGACAGGGCAGGGTAACCAGAAGTGAGGAACACCTTCCTGGGACTCCAGAGAGGAGATAAAGCAAGAGCCACTAGAAGCTAGTTCTACTCCAAGATTCCTCTAAGCTCAATTTCCTGCAGTGAGTGAGCCACCTGTTCACAGCCTTAGAGGACAATCTATGACTTAGCATGGGTGACTGTGACCTGAGTGGGCCTCAGAAAGCAGCACACAGATAGGGCATGACTAGCATGCAGCAGCCAGGGGAACAAAGATCAGGACATAATATGGAAACATCCACGACAAGGGACAAGGAACAAAGTGGTCACAGGGTGTTTATTGGTTCTTCAAAGACAACATGAGATATTTTATGATCTGGCATCCAAAAGGAATCCTGGGAAGGGGGCACCTGGATTTGAACCAGGGACCTCTTGATCTGCAGTCAAATGCTCTACCCCTGAGCTATATCCCCACCTGTCTGTAAATGTTTCACAGACACTCAGATCTTGCATGGCCACTCCCTGGCAATTAACATCACAGGTACTCGATGCCATCATATTCTTCCTCTTATGAGGCCCAGCCCTGAGCTTTCTCTGCACACGAGTGTCTCAGGAATGGCTAGCATCCTCCTGCCTTGTACCCCAGCTGAAGCAGGGGCATTAAATTCAGGAGGCCTCCTGCTACAGACCTCTTCAACCCATCCAAAGGAGCTATATGAAAATACACTGGCTGCTTAGCTGACCTTGGGAGGTGAGTGGGAGGCAGAAGTAGACAATAGGGACAGTTCTCTGTCCCCTGAGAACTCCTTGGTCAGACTCTCTGGGAGGGACCCAGGGTCTCATGTGTCTCTACAATCTCTGTGAACAATTCTGACTTACACACTATTAGGTATTATTCCTCTTTTCTCTGCCTTTTTGTGCTGTAGATGTGAAATAAAAAGACAGTGATTAAATTAAGAACAAAAAAACACTCCTGCTAATGACCAAGTCTACAATGATGACAAGGGACCTTTGGAGACTTTGGTGTCTGAAGCATGGCACAGGACAGTGGTTGCTAACATGTGATCAGCAAGTGACAGAGTCTTGGAGCAGGGCTTGATTGACAAAGAGCCTCTGATTTTCACCCTTGTACCTGTGTAGACTCCCTCACTGTCACAGGCCACTTGCACTGCCTCACCCAGGGATGTAGTTAGGACACATGGAACTTCTCATCTTCTGGGCTCTCGAGGACCTCTACCATCCAATTCACACAGGACTCTGTCAGGCATGATTTACCACATCCTTCCCAGGCCTACCTCAAGACACCCAGAATCCACGTGTGCCCAGCACCCTGAAGCCTTTGCTACTCAGCAATGTGTGGTAAGATGTTTTTTCTCTTTTGGATTTTGTGCTCTTTTGAGGGTCCTGCAACCCAGCTCCCAGGTAAATTATACACAGAGTCTTATTCTTAGTTATGAATGTCAGGCCTCAGCTTGGGTTGTTGCTTTTCAGCTTTTCTTAAATCATCCCATTTATCTTTGCCCTCTGGACTTTTACCTTATTTACTTCTGTGTATCTTACTTTCCTCCTTACTCCATGGCTGCTTAGGTGGCCCCTTGCGTCCTCTCTTTGTTCTCTTTCTCTTTACTCCATGTTTTTCATAGCTTTCCTCTCTGCCTACCAGCCCTGTCTTTCCTTGCTCCTGCATCACTCTTGGCCATTCAGCTCTTTATTAGGACCTCCAGCTGTATTAGACAGGCAGAGTCACACAACTTGACAGAGTTAAACAAAAGTCACACACCTTAAAATAATATTCCCCAACCGCAGTATGTGGCCTCAGGTGGAGACCCACTGTGCAGGGCTGGAGTCCTGCTCTACTTCCCTCCTGTGGTTTTGCCTCCAAGTTCCCCACCCTGGCTGTTCTCTCCCCACTGTTGTGGAATATTACTTTAACTAAGCAATGATGTGTTGCATTTGTTTGTGTTGTGTTATATTCCTTTAACCATGTAAAGGTTGTTGCATTTGTTTGAGTTGCATTTAACTGGGCAAAGATGTGTTGCATTTGTGGTGCATTTGTTTAATTATGTAAAGATGTGTTTATGTTTTAGCTTACCTGCCTAAGGCACCTGATTAGTCTAATAAAAACCTGAGTGTCCAATAGCTAGGAAGAGGAGGGCTGGGCGAGGCTGGTGAGCAGAGAGAATAAATAGAAGAAGGCGAGAGGAGAGGACAGGGGAGAAAGAGAGGGAGACCCCCCGAGCCAGTCATCCAGGAAGCCTGCACCAGACAGAGTGAGAAAGGAAGTAGGACATACAAAATGAAAGAAAATTAAAAAACCTAGAATCAAAAGGCAAATGAAAAGGCAGGTTCAAATAAGTTCTAGGAAGCAGCTGGGATGAGCATGAGATAAGGCTGAGCATTCATAGCTAAGAATAAGTCTCCATGTCATGATTTGGGGACTGGCAGCCAAAAGAAAGCCTGCTACACTCCACCCGGCTCTGACCCTCAGCAGAAGCTTGTATTGGGAAATCATTTCTGGGCTTTTCACCCTCTGCTCTCCTGCCTCATCATTTTTTGATCCTATATTTGAAAGAAAAATGTTAAAATCAGAGTGATTTTAGCCCCATGCTTGACCTCATCTATCATCTCAGCATCAGCAGGGACCAGGTAGTCAGAGCTCAGCCCACAGCCTGCACTGAAGTGGCTTCAGGTATTGCTGACCTCAGGACCCTTTCTCAGGAAGCATCACAGTGAGGGTAAAAGACCACACCGAGGCCAAGGATGTAAGAGAGGACAGAAGCCAGAGGATGCAGAGTGTGGAGACAGAATGAGAGAGGAAACCAGGGAGGCTATAGCAAACATTTGTGATTGACCTAAGATGATCAGGACAATCACAGAATGCTTCTTCTTGGGAGAACATTCATTTGCATTCTATCTAGTAAACATATCTCCACTGTAGATTTCATCCATAGAACAAGACTTTCCCAAAGAGGTAAAACCATTACATCAAAACCAGGCTCAGGAGCCTCATGGGTGAATTCCTACAAATATGTAAGCAAATAACATGAACAGAAGATTACCACAGCTCAATGCACTGTGGAGTCAGCACAACCGTAATATACCGTTTACAGAGAGGCTGTGTGTGTGTGCCTTTGTATTGTGTGTGTGTGTGTGTGTGTGTGTGTGTGCCTTTGTATTGTGTGTGTGTGTGTGTGTGTGTGTGTGTGTGTGATTCTCCAGATGAGCTAATGATTTTTAGACAAATCTTTTCATGTTTCTAGAAATAGACAGCATGCAGTTGGTATTTGGTGACTACTAACCATCAACCATACCCAGGGTTTCACAGGAATATTCCAGAAGACTTCTGGATTCAGCATTGGATCTTCCCACTGTCACTCATTGCAGAAAATTATCCCAAGAAAGGCTCATGTGAGACAAGGAACTTGTCTTTCAACATCCTCCAAAACTCCACTGGAGTCTGTCACTGATGTGGCAATTCACACAAGAGACAAGGACACTGTGCCCCAAGCACTGTGCCGATTTAATTCTGTGTTTGGTTTACAAAATCTCAGTCTCTCTGTAGAAAGAACTGAGGCCATCAATACAGTGCATAGTGTATGGGTGTCTGCATGTTCCCTGTGTCTTCAGTAAAAACATCAGGCAGCTTCCCATGGTATGCACCAGAGATCCAACTCGGTAAGGCTCTTTGGCCTTCACAGAGAACAGCTGCCAAGAAAGTCAGGGTCTTTGGTGGGAAGTTTTTTACAAGGAGTGATATTTAAAACATGGTCACATGGGTGCCACAGCACAGATGTTAAGCCTTTAGAACACATGCCAGTCAGGAGCCACAACAGGCTGTGAACCAGGCCCATTAGCATTTCCCCTGTAGTCAATTGAATGCATATGATCTGTGGCTCTGATATGTCACCTCTGGCAGCCTGGGATCCCAAATCACCAGTTCTGATGAGCCAATTAGAGGTCTCCAACTGCTGGGGAATACCATTCCAATACCCGTCATTCCTTTTATTTTATTTTATTTTATTTTATTTTATTGGTTTTTCGAGACAGGTTTTCTCTGTGTAGCTTTGGAGCCTATCTTGCACTCGCTTCTGGATCAGCCTGGCCAAGAAGTCACAAAGATCCATCTGCCTCTGCCTCCTGAGTGCTGGGTTTAAAGGCGTGTGCCACTAAAGCCTGGCCTTAATCCATTTTCTTTAGGGTCCATTGCCTACTGCCCACTGCATCAGTGTTTTGACTCCATACTCTGCTTGAGAACCACCAATGGTTGTTTATAATTAATGACTGCATTTCTAGGTTTAGAGAACTCACTCCGTGTTCTAAAAATGCTGAGGACTTGATGTCTTTGAAGACTTGAGATACAATGACCATATATATACAACCCGCTGTCACATTTTACACTAGTGAGGGATCTGGTGGGTGATAGCAGAGACCTGCCATCACTGGGTGAATCCAAAGCCATCTGACACAAGAAAGTAGGTCTATACCGTGAAAATGGTCACTTAGGTTCCAAACTGGATTTGAACCAGGGACCTCTTGATCTGCAGTCAAATGCTCTACCCCTGAGCTATACCCCCACCTGTTTATAAATGTCTCATAGGCCCTCAGAACGTGCATGGCCACTCCCTGGCTGTTAGCATCACAGGTAAACTTGCCAGTGCTCTGCCATCATCTGCTTCCTCCTATGAGGCCCAGCCCTGAGCTGTCTCTGCACATGACTGCCATGTCCTCAGGAATGACTAGCATCCTCCTGCTTTAGATCCTAGCTAAGGCAGGGGCGTTAAATTCGGGAGTCCTGCAGCTCTAGCCTTCTACAACCCATCCAATGGAGCCATATGCAAACACACTGCCTGCTTAGATGTCCTTTGGATGTGAGTGGGAGGCAGGAGTAGGCAAAGGGAAAGTTCTCTGTCCACTGAGAACTCCTTGGTCAGACTCTCTGGGAGAGACCCAGTGTCTGTTGTGTCTCTACAATCTTTGTGTACAATTCTGACTGACACACTATTGGGTGTAATTCTTCCCAGAGCTATACCCCACTGGTACCAGTGCACCCACTTAATAAACTTCATCTGAGTGGTGAAATGTTCTAAATACAAAGTTAAATTACAGATCATCTCGGAGCTACTTTCCAGGAGCAGCCAGACCTGTCTGGTGAGATGCCCTCCTCAGCTCTGGAGTTTTCAGGCCCATACTTTTTCTTTGAATTTTTATTGATTCTTTTCTCATACAACGCATCCCAACCTCAGCCTCCCATCCCTCCAATGCTGCCAGTCACCCCTCATGCTCCTCCTTCCACTCAAGAACCACTGCTCCTCCATTTCCTTTCAGAAAAGGGGAGACCTTTTGGTGATATCAACAAACTCGGCACAATGAGATGCAAGGAAACTAGACAAAAACCCTCCCATCAAGGATGGACGGGGCAACCCAATAGGAAAAAATAAACTGAGAGCATGGGAAAGACTGAGAGACATCTTCACTCCCACTATTAGGAGACCCACAAAAACCCCAAGCTAAACAACCATATATACACTGGACCTAGCACAGTTCCCTGCAGGTGCCATGATTGCCTCTTCAGTCACTGGGAGCCACATGAGCCCTGCTTAGTTTATTCTGTAGGCCATGTTTTCCTAGTGTACTCCACCCATCGGAAAAGCTCACATGGGAAATGCCCACCCTCCACTGCCAGCCCAGTTCTGGGCTTTGTCTTCTTAGTTCTGACCACATGTTCAGGAGAGAGCATGGAGGAAGATAATTTATGGTATGACTTTCATTTATGGTCCCTGGACAATGTCTGTCTGTAAGGCTCAAGTTCCTGGAAATTGCAGAAGAATTCTATATCATAGTCCTTGCCTTCTCTTTAAAGGCTGCACAGCCAGAGAAACTAGATATATACAACAATAATGGAGACATTTAATAGGAGTAGGAGGGACATTGAGCATGTAAAAAGAGGCATCTCTGTTTATGATCAAAAGTGGATTAAACAGAAGACAATCCATGAACAGAAGACAATTCATAAATGAATTTATGATAGGGGGCACCTGGATTTGAACCAGGGACCTCTTGATCTGCAGTCAAATGCTCTACCCCTGAGCTATACCCCCTCTCTATCAGAAATGTTTAATAAGTGCTTTTCAACTTCATAGTATGTTCAACATTCCTAACTTATACTTTATACTTGGACATTCCGGCACCACTGCCTCCACAAACTCATCCCAGACAGGTGCCTCTCCAGTCTGCTGTTGTCATGTCAGCTCCTCCCACACACATATCAGCTTATGTGAATAGCACAATTGGGGACAGAGAGATATAAGCCATGGAAAAGGTCATTAGATTTACATGCATGACTTCAGTTATTCCCATGCTCTGAGTGTGAAGAGATCCTGCCTAACTTCTTTGGAGAACAATGTGGTCCCTGCATGTGACTTCATCTCTCCAGCCTATGGATGATCTGTGCGTTAGCCCCTGAGGGTGGTTTCTGAGTTGATGGTAAAGATTTCTCTTCAGGCCTGAGTTTATCATCCATGAGCTATGACAGCACAGCAGGAGGACACAGAGGGTCAGGGAATGCTGAAGATGTGGTCTCTACCTTGGCCTTCTGGTCTATCACCGCTACATAGACTCATTGCCATATGTTTTCATCAACATGTATGACACAATTCAATTATTGTGAAAACTCATTATTATTGTAAAACATTATTGAGAAAGAAGCACAAAGCCTCTACAAATTCTTCTCTTATTGCTCCTGTCACACAAAGAAAACCATTCTCTCTTCTTTCTGCACTTACATAAAATACATACACCATGGTATGCCTTATTCAATCAGGTCTAGACATCAGTAACTAACTGACTAATAGATCCAAAATGTATTTCCTTTCTTCTTTAATACTCTCTTTCCCATTAATTTCATGTCCCAAACTTTAGTTGATGGACCATCTATGTTTTTATCATGATGATTTGTTAACACTGTGTATGTTGAATGTGCATCATTCTAAACAGGAAGAAGTCATCTGGTAGAACTTTTGATATTCCTGAAGCTAATGTCAGCCTTATGGTTATACTATATCATTTCCTTTACACGTGTACATTTGCCACAGATCTTAGGTTCTCTATGAAATACTTTAAGAACAATTTTCCATACATAGGTCATCAGATAATGAACATTTCTACTTTGTCTTCCAGGAGTGACCTGGGCTCCTAATCCTTTTGTTCTGGTTGACCCCAAAGGTCTGTTGGATGATAAAGGCCCTGTGACTTTCTTCACCTTCACCATGAGATGCTTCTTTACCACCATCTCTTCTGTGAGGAAGTCTCTCTTTCCCAGATTCCAAGTTCTCCAATTTTTTTTCTTTGTTTTTTTTCGAGACAGGGTTTCTCTGTGGCTTTGGAGGATGACCTGGAACTAGCTCTTGTAGACCACGCTGGTTTCGAACTCACAGAGATACCCCTGACTCTGCCTCCCAAGTGCTGGGATTAAAGTCGTGCACCACAACAGCCCACCTTCTCCAGTGTTTCTTAACAAAATGACATTCCTTCTTTTGGGAGATGAACCCTTTGTGTGAAAGGTAAATAGTAAGAAAACTTCTAGCCCTTGTGTCCCTCGTGTGACCTATAATTCTTCCCACACTCTATGCTGATAATCTGGACATTTAATTTAAAGATTTTTCATGAATAGTGTAGCTGTTAGAATGAGAACAAAGCCTATAGGTTCATGAGTTTGGTTTGTACTTGGGGACTGTTTAGGAAGGATTGGGAGGTATGGACTGTGGAGGAGATATGTCACTGGAAGGGGGCTTTATGGTTTCAAATCCCATTTCAGGCCCAATGTTACTCTCTGCCTCCTTCTTGTGGATCAGATGTTAACTGTCATTTACTGTCTCTGTGTGATGCCTGTCTATATGGAACCATGTTTCCCACCATGGTGATGATGAACTAACCTCAGAAATTGTAAGCAATCTCCCCTCAATAAGTGCTTTCCTTACAAGTTGCCTGGATCGTGGTGTGTTCATGGCACTAGAAGAGTATAGTAACTATAAGGACCACTATAATAACACATAATAGTAAGTGAGCAATTGATATCAGGTCCTGAGTTATTGTAATGACAGACTTGACCATGGTGTTTGTTGGAGGATTATGGAAGTATAAGGGACTTTGGTTTAGAAAAGCAGATGAATGGGTTAAGTGGAGGTTCATATGCCATGCTAATCGGAGCTTGGGAAACATGCTCAGAGCAATGTGGTTGTAGAGGTCCAGCTCAAACAGCTTTAGAGAGGAAGAAACTTAGTCATCATGATGTTTTGGCAAAGAATATGCCTGCTTGTCCTTGTCTTAAAAATCTGCCAGAGGCTAAAGTGCAGAGTTTTGGACTAATGATGTCAGAGGAGATTCCAAGACAGCTTGTTGTTGACTGTGGCATGTGGTATTGCTCTTCACTCTTACATAAATCTACAATGAAAAGGAGCAAGAGGGGCAGAACAAAATACAAAATTGATGACACTGTTTCCTTGGAGTCATCCATCACCATTGGCTCTAAACCTCGTCTTCAATACAGAACCCTGAGACTTGAGTAGAAGAGTTTGATAAAGACATCCCATTTATGACTGAGTGCTGCAAAGTCTCTCATTTTCTGTACATTGTCCAGTTGTGGGTCTATGGTTTAATTTCCATCTACTATGAGGAGAAGTGTCTCTGATATGGATTGAGCAAAGCACTGATCTGTGGGTATAGCGATGTGTCATTAGGAATCATTTTATTGCCATGTTCATTTAGCAAAAGAAATATTTGTAGGTTTTCTCCAAGGACCTTTGCCCCAGTTAGTCTCAGATTCATGGTCATTTTACATTGTCAGATAGGTGTTCCAACTCACGCAGTGGGGCATAAACACATTTTTTAAAAGTTGTGGTTACGCTGGGTAGTGGTGGCACACACCTTGAGTCCCAGCATGCTGGCGGCTGAATCAGGTGGATCTATGAATTCCAAACCATCCTGGACTAAAGAGCAAGTACCAGGAGAATTAGGACTACACAGAGAAACGATGTCTCAAAAAAATAATAATGACAATAAATTAAAAGTTGTGGAGATCAGCAGTGGGACCCAACACACCCGGAAACTGCCGAACCTCCTCTGGCAGTTCTGTCTGCTTCCATGACAAGAGGACAGACATCAGAGTATTGGAACTGTTTGCATGAACCAGAAGGGAACCTTGGTCCCATAACCACTAGGAGAAGAAGAGACTCCTACTACACCCACCAGAAGAAAGGATGAGAAGAGGTCAATGTAAAAGCACATTCAACAACAGAAAACCCAATATGACACCACTGGAGATTAGGAACCTTACACCAGCAAGACCTGAACTTCACAATGCAGATGAAGCAGAAGAGAATGACCTTAAAAACATCTTCATGAAAATGATAGAGGACCAGAAAAAGGACATGAAAAAATCCCTTTAAGAAATGGAAGAAAAAATGAACACAAAATACAACATATCAACAAATCTCTCAAGGAAACAGCTCAAGATCTAAAAACTGAAATAGAGACAATAAAGAAAGCACAATCTGAAGGAATGCTGGAAATAGTAAAGTTTGGGTAAATGTCAAGAACTACAGATGTAAGCATAACCAACAGAATACAAGAGATGGAAGAGAGAATCTCAGGAGTTGAAGACACACTAGCGGAAATAGAATCATCAATCAAAGAAAATCTTAAGTCTATCAAATCCCTAACACAAAACATCCAGGAAATATGGGATACCATGAAAAGACCAAAGCTAAGCTTCTGTAAGAAAAAGGACACAGTCAGAAACACAAAAGGACAGCACATAGACTGGGAAAAGATATTGAGCAATCCCACATCTGACAGAGGGCTGATCTCCAAAATATACAGAGAACTCAAGAAGCTAGTCTACAAAACACCAAACAATCCAATTAAAAAGTGGGATACAGAACTGAATAGACAATTCTCAATAGAGGAATCTAAAATGGCTGAAAGACACATAAGAAAGTAACATCCTTAGCCATCATGAAATGCAAATCAAAACAACAATGAGATACCATCTTACTCCTGCAAGAATGGCCAAAATCAAAAACACCAATGACAATTTATGCTGGAGAGGATGTGGAGAAAGGGGAACACTTCTCCACTGTTGGCAGGAGTGCCAACTTGTACAGCCACTGTGGAAATCCGTATGGTGACTCCTCAAGAAAATGGGAATCAGTCTACCACAAGATCCAGCAATTCCACTCTTAGGCATATACCCAAAAGAAGCACATTCGTATAACAAGCACATTCGTTCAACGATGTTCACAGCAGCATTATTTGTAATAGCCAGAAACTGGAAGCAGCCTAGATGCCCCTCAACCTAAGAATGGATAGAGAAAATGTGGTACATTTACACAATGGAGTACTACTCAGCAGAAAAAAACCAATGGAATCTTGACATTTGCAGGCAAATGGATGGAACTCGAAGAAACCATTCTGAGTGAGGTAACCCTATCACAAAAAGACAAACATTGCATGTACTAAAATACGCATATTTTAGAAATAGAGTAAAGGATTACTAGCCTACAATCCACACTGCCAAAGAAGCTAATAAACAAGGAGGACCCTAAGAGAGAACATGGTCCCCTGGATAAGGGGAAAGGCTCAAGATCTCCTGAGCAAATTGGGAGCACAGGGAGAGGGGAGGTAGCTAGAGAAGGAGAAAGGGAGAAGAGAAGGGATGCAGAGGACATGAGGGAGCAGAAAGGTTGAGTCGGGGAAGAATAGAAGAAAACAAGAAAGGAGATACCATAATAGAAGGAGACATTTTAGGTTTACCGAGAAATCAGGCAGTAGGGAAAGGTTGGAGAGCTACAAAGATGACAGCAGCTAACAATCTAAGCAACAGAGGAGAGGCTACCTTAAATGCCCTCCTCTGATAATGAGATTGATGACTGTCTTATATGGCATCCTATAGCCTACATCTAACAGCTGGTGAAAGTAGAAGGAGACACCCACAAATAATCGCTGAACTGAATTGGAATCCAGTCGCAGAGAAGGACGGTGAAAAGCAAAGGGGTCCAGACCAGGCTGGTGAAACCCACAGAAACAGCTGACCTGAACATCAGGGAACTCTTGCTCCCCAGACGGATAGCTGGGAAACCAGCATGGGAATGATCCAGAACCCAGGAACATGGATTTCAGTGAGGAAACCATGAAAATCTACAGGACCTCTTGTAGTAGTTCAGTCCTTATCCCTAGCATAGGTGTGGACTTTGGGAGCCCATTCCACATAGAGAAATACTCCCTGAGTCAAGACACATGGGGGTGGGGCTAGGCCCTATCCCAAAGGATATGTTAGACTCTGAGGACCCCCTATGGATGGCCTAAGGGGGAGCAGAAAGGATATATGATGGGTAGGGTTTTAATTGGGGGGGGCGTTTGGGGACGACAAGAGGTAGAAGGGAACTGGGATTGTCATGGAAACCAATCCTGTTTCTAATACAAATAAAAAAGTTGAAAACAAACAAGACTGAAAAAAAAGTTGTGCTTACTCCTATAACATTCATGCCTATATTGAACCAGTGAGTCTTAGAAGCAGATGACTGTTATTATAGGAAACAGGGTTTTATCTGGGTGATATTGATGATTACCTATCTCCTCTGGTAATGTGTGATCTTCCAGCACCATGAGTATTTCTCAATATGGATGAGGAAGTTGAGCACCAGTTTAGCTTCTCCATGTTTACAACATAAACAAGTGTTGGCTTCAGAGAATCAGTCAACCCAAGATGCAGCAATCCCATCCTTAAGTATCTATCCAAAGGACTCTCCCTTGTACTGAAAAGGTACTTACTCATCCATTTTCATTGCTGCCCTGTTTATAATATCTAGGGAGAGGAAACATGCTGTACACCCATCAACTGATCATTGGATATTGAAATTGTGGGACATGTACACAATGGACTAATATTCAGACATTAAGAAAAATGAAGATTTCAAAATTTCAGGAAAATAGATGGAGCTAGAAAAAATCATCCTGAATGAGGTTCAAATAATTAAAAATCAAATATTGGATTTTTATCTGATATGCAGATGCAAGCTTTTAAACATTTGATGTGTGAGTTACATCTGAAATAACCACAGAGGTTAGGTACCTATTAAGCCACCATGTGGTCGGAGAGGATCATCAAAAGAAGGGAAAAGAGCATATAGCACTATGGAGAGATAATGGGAAATTAGAATAGAAGATTTAACCAGGAAGGTGGTTGGGAAAGAAAGGAAAGAGATGTACAAAGGGGAGAGAAAATTAGCACTGGCCTTTTGAAAACTGATATGGAAGCCTACTTCAATAGAGGTTTCCTAAAATATACACCTGTTACGATAAATCTTTCTGCCAAAGCCACCCGAGCCCCACCGCCACGTGTGAGCTTTATGGTGTCCGCCAGCCCGAGTTAGGCCCAAATGAATACAAAGAAACTTGTATTAGGTTCAATGCTGCTTGGCCAATGACTAGGATTCCTCATCTGTCAGCTCAGTCTCAATTATCATACATCTATATATTTTATAAGACTTATCTTATCGGACGCCTTATTGGCGTCTCTCCTGGCCAGTGGATCACATTGTGTTGCTGGAGAAGGAGCAGAGAGGGAAAGAGGCCCTTCCTGTTTCTCCTTCGCTTAAATGTGAGTCTCCTTGCTATGTCACTTCCTGCCTGGATCACCACTTCTCTACTACATTTCCCAGAATCCTCATTGACTCCTAGTCCTGCCTAACTTGTGGTTTCATTGGCCAAGCAGAACGTTATTAAACAATCAATAAGATAACCATACACAGAAGTACTTCCCCCATCATATCCCTATATCACATGAATTGAAATGCCACCAAATAAAACCTCCAGGGCCAGGAATCAGTTATACTTGGCTGAATATGTGGCCAATTGGGCTCCATGAACCCCAAGAGAATTGCCATCCATTCACAACCTGATGGTAAGACCCTATCATTGAAGGGAAAAAAGTTTCTTTGAAAGTATTTTCATTAGTTTTTGTGAATTTCATACAATGCATTTTGATCATATTCACCTTCAATGCCTGCTTTTAACTCCTCTTCACAGATCCATCACACCTTTACACCCCGAGCTTTGTGTCCCCCAATTTTTACTATCCCCACATTTATGGGTGTGGGGCCATCCACTGGAATATTGTTGACATACCATGAGTCACACCATTTAAAAAACTGTTCTCTCTCCTCCATAAACCATTAAGTCCTGAAGACCCAATTCTTGAGCTTGATTTTATAGGTGGGGCTGTAGGAGGAGCTGTATGCAGGCTTCTGGGCATCAGTGCTTCTGTCCCAGCTGTGGATTAGGATAGGAGGGAACAGGACATGAGGAGGAGGAAGAAAGGCGTGCAGTTGGCTCAAGGCTGGGCCTCACAGGAGGAACCGGAGGATAGCAGAGTAATAGCAAGTACACATTTCAGGTAGTAGACATACAGGTTCAGAGATGTTTATTAGATGTTCATGAAGCAGGTGGGGGTATAGCTCAGGGGTAGAGCATTTGACTGCAGATCAAGAGGTCCCTGGTTCAAATCCAGGTGCCCCCTTCCTACTGTATCTTTTAGATACAACAGACAAAATTTGAAGTACTGGTTAACATAGAGACAACCAATGTACTGTGTTCCTGGATTCTGTTCATGCTTGGTCCCTGGTCTCCTCTCTGAGAGGAGCTCATCCTGGACTCACTGTGAGACTCATTCAGTTCACACACATGTTGTGGTACATGCTTGCCCTCCAGCTTATCCTGGACTCACTGAACTGAACTGAGACTCACTGAACTGAGACCAGTTCAGGTCACACATATGTTGTGGTACAGGCTTGCCCTCCAAGACTGCACAGGGCTCAGTCAGTGCAGGAAGTCCGCAGAGAGGAGTCCTATCAGGTTGAGGAGTGGGATTCTTACTCTGGCAACTTTCCATATTCAACCCCTTGGGAAGGCCCTGCTGAACCCCCAGAAAGGGTGTGCCTTACATGCTACTCCCCACTAGCCTGTGCCTCAGCTCCTGCTCCTTCTGAGGAAAGACTTGATCCATGAGTTTGTCTCCTATTGAGACTGAGACTCTGAGGAACAGGAAAGTGCTGACCTCCCTTTGTGTCCTCAGCATGGCTCATGGTGACCATACCTTAAGGAGCTCCATGGGTGTTTGTTGAGTGAATATATGATGTTAAGGGCAGCCTTCTGATATCTTGGAGGACAGATAAAGTTCTCTCTGGGCTACAGCTTTGGCCCATTGAAAACCCAGACCCATCTTGTTTTGGTCCCTGACAGAAACTTATGTGTGAACTCAAGGAAAACACCACAGCTAAGTGTCCTTTCCAGGGCCAAAGCTCATGTCTTAGCACCCCTCAGAGAATGTGGGCATTGAGATGGCTGCCTAAGTGTGGAGAGGGGAAGGGAGGAGGGCAGACTTCAATAGAACAATCTTTCAGGCCAAGATCATTAGGAGCAACCAGTAGATCGTGAACACGTAGGGAGCCTTGGTGTGATGCCAGGGTGGAAGAGGTGCTAATGAGAGATTACCTTACCTATAAGTGGGGGTATAGCTCAGGGGTAGAGCATTTGACTGCAGATCAAGAGGTCCCTGGTTCAAATCCAGGTGCCCCCTTACTTAAGTATGATTTTGGTAGTTAATTTTCCACATTAATCATGGGGAGGACATCAATGAGGCATGGAAGTCTCCATTAGTTGAGGTGTCTTGAATATACTTGAGAGCCTCCCTCTCTGGGCTCCATACTGCAGTAATTTGATGGTGTGAACCAGGATATCTTAGTATCCTAGCAGAACTCTCACCCAAGGGCCCAGACACTCATGACTCTGACTCCACACTCTACCCAATAAGCACAATGGTCAGAAAATGAAGATGACAGAAGGACAAAGAAAGAAAATTTATCACAAAGGAAGGAAGATGTGGGCTTCACTCAGACTTTTGCAAGTACAGGTTTCAATGAATGAAATGTGAACTCAATAGCAAATGTTAAAGAAATCTAAGACCAATGGGAAGATTTTAAAAACCTAGGCTTCAAGAATTTATGAGGGTAGATAATTTTTCAACAGAAACTCTTGACACTAGAAGACAATAAGAAATATGTTTGGGGCTCTAGGACACTTCTCACCACACCACAAATGGTGGTGTCCCATCCCTGAAACTGGGATGATTTATTTGACAAGTATGGCTACTCAGAAAATCATATCCCCTATGTAGGGCAATTCCAGTTAATCTGTGGTGTCCCAGAGAGCCCCCCCCAGGACAGCACAGTCCATTGGCATTGCTCAATTGCACAAGAGAACTTTCTGAGCAAAACCTATGTGCTGAAGACACCACATAAAGTAGTCACAAGACATGGGGACCAAGTTGGCACTGACCACGAAGTTCCTTTCCTGTTGATTAACTTTCATCCTGCTAGAGGGTGCTTGCAAAGTCATCAATTGTCTCACCAAGCTGTAGACTCTGTGAACTGCAATAGTGACCTGCATGGCAGGTTATGAGTGTAACCACCACCTTTTGTTGGATTTGAGACCTGCTCCAAACAAGGAAATAGGTATGTGGTACTGCAAATTTAAGAACACATGGCAGGTATGGCAGGGTAGGCCAGAAGCAAATGTTCTTGGTCCTGACTTGAGAACCCTTCAAACAGATTCTCTGGGAACAGGACCTGAGAATGACCTCTGTCTCTAAGACACTCTGGGGATGATTCAGACTCATGGGTTGTTTATAGCTATTAATTTTACATTATAATTTTATGGTACCTAAATGGAACACATTTGATAAATCAGGCTAAAGAAGACAAGCCTCATAATGACCATGCCATAGCAGAATCACATTTAAGATGAAGGGGCCATTATACCCACCTTCTTGAGCAAGGATGGAGCAGCCTCCATTGTATCTCTTCTTCTTACCTATTAGTCTCCATTTGCATACACCCTCAGTGTATCAGAAGACGATAAACCTGAGAACTGAATCAGTCCTCAGAATTGTGGAGGAGTGAAAACCAGAGAGTCTATCATCTCAGGAACTTAAAATGGCCAGCAGTGTAGAGTCTTGAGTCTGGTGTTACCTGACATGTAGCCTATTGCTCTACCAGTGATTTTAGCCCTTGTCCCTGTGTAGACTCTCCTCATTACTGCATCCCTGCATTGCCTCACCAAAGGGCATAATATCCTATGTGACTCTTATCTCCTGTTTTCTAGGGAACCAGACTCACCAAGAATAAACAGTAGTATTAAGATGATATAAGGACACTGTAATCTCAAAGACTGTGTGTGTGTGTGTGTGTGTGTGTGTGTGTCTGTGTGTGTGTGTCTGTGTCTGTGTCTGTGTGTGTGTGTGTGTGTGTCTGTGTGTGTGTGTGTGTGTGTGTGTGTGTCTGTGTCTGTGTGTGTGTCTGTGTCTGTGTGTGTGTGTGTCTGTGTGTGTGTGTCTGTGTCTGTGTGTGTGTGTGTGTGTGTGTGTCTGTGTGTGTGTGTGTGTGTGTGTGTCTGTGTCTGTGTGTGTGTCTGTGTCTGTGTGTGTGTGTGTGTCTGTGTGTGTGTGTTTGTGTGTGTGTGTGTGTCTGTGTCTGTGTGTGTGTGTGTGTGTGTGTGTGTGTCTGTGTCTGTGTCTGTGTCTGTGTGTGTGTGTTTGTGTGTGTGTGTGTCTGTGTCTGTGTGTGTACCCAGAGGCATGCATGTATGCATGCATTTGTGATGTGTTTCTACAAGAGGGCAAATGTTTGCCATGGAGCACAGGCACATCAGAGGAAAGCCTGAGGTGTCAGACATCAATTTCTGCTTTTTTTGAAGCAGAGTCCTTCTTACTGATTGAAACTGGGAAGTACACTCTAGGCTAACAGCCATGTTTTCCAGAATCTCTTGTCTCCAACTCTCATTATTGCTTCAGAGTTCTTGGATTGCATATATGTGCCTCTCCATCTGACTTCTTCATAACACACACACAGACACACAGACACACAGACACACACATACGAGAGAGAGACAGAGAGAGAGAGAGAGAGAGAGAGAGAGAGAGAGAGAGAGAGAGATACATAGAGTTTCTCAGGTTTGTGCAACAAGTGTCATGATGAGCCTCTCACTAGACAGCATTGTGATAATTGGATTTTTTGTGGCATCTTAGTCACTCTGCAGAAATAACAAGGCTTCTGCACAGTGTTGGGTGTCTGCATGCTCCTTCTGTGTCTTCAGCAAAGACTGCAGGCTGTGGAGCTGTCCATGGAGCTCCTGCCATGTCAGGCTCTGCTTGGCCCTACAAATGGTTATGTAGCAAATGGTTTCTGAAATTTTGAGTTCATTGAACTTAAAATGCTAAAGCATGACAGCCAGAGCATGGATCCCGACGTTTTAATAGAGGTGCCATCCAATGCCTGCATTGGATGTCCACCATTCCAACAATCAGCCTGTAATCCAAGAGGCTGTGTGCTTCACTTCCATATACGGGAATCCCCTATACCCAGCTCTGGAGAATCAGCTGGATTTCTCCAGTTTAGGCAGAAAACCACCTCCCTTCTTACAGCCCACATCTTTAGGGTCATTGTACAATGACCTCTCCAGCAGTTGTGCTGGCTTCCACACATAGTTCTAGATGCAGATGCTGGTTCACGCTACTGAAATTGCCATGGCTGAGGATTAGTGAACTCACACCATCTTCCAAATATGATGAAGACAGAGTGACCTGAAAGATCTGGAATCCAAGGAACACACATAGTCTGCTGGATGCACTTTACACTGGTGAGCTAGCAGATGGTGAATCCCAGACATCTGAGTTTTCTTGTCACACAATGTGCACAGTATGGGAGAACCTGGAAGGCCACCAGTCACCAGGACATGGATTAAGGTGGCCTTTTGTGGTTTCTGAGACTATAAGTAGGATCATTTTGTCACATACCACTGGGGATATTTAAACCTTGGAAAAGGATTCACAGGGAGAGAGCACAGTAAAAAACGGGGAACCAATGTGAGATTCGTCCACCAATGCCACAAACGAGATGGGACTGAAGGATGGAAAGACACAGGACTGAAGGTCGGGAGGCTGGAGCCACAGCTCATGTTTAGGATTGCCCTTGAAGGAGACACAGATGTGATTCCTAGCACCCACTCGGCAGCTGACAGTGATTTCTTCTCCAGCTCCAGGAGGTCTGACCTGCTCTCCCAGGCTCCTTGGGCACCAGGCAGCCATGTGTTGTACAGACATACATGCAGAAAAAACATGCATACACACGAAATGGAAAAGAAATAAAGGCTGAAGGACATGGTGGTGTGCACAGTGGGGAGAGTGGCACAAACTGACCCAGCATCAGAATTACAGGACAGCCTCTGACTCGGGACATCCCTCCACAACGTGAGGTTTATGGAGCAATTAATTAGGAACTTCCGAATAGACTCAGATCATTATCCATCGACTGCCTATTACTTATGATTGATATCTGATTTCCCCAAAAGACACTGACAGGGTCCTAGGAGGGACAGTTTAGAGGTGACTATTAAGAAGAACTCTAAAGACACATGACAGATTTACACTTTCAAATGAAGGGAGAAAGCCGCAGGAAGCACCTGTGATGGAACTCAGAATTGGAGTCTGCAGTCACACATTCTACTTACGAATGTACCCATGGGGCTAGAGAAAGTGTCCTTGCTGTTTCACCTTGTCACCATGCCTGCACATCCCATAATATACTGGACATCTTATTAAAGCAGACCCATCCCCAGCTGACTCGGACTACGAGTTTTCTCCTCCACCCCCAGAGACCCCTCACTTATCTAGACGGGTCTTCTCTATTGGGAATCAGTGTGAAGTCCTGTAATAAGCCAGAGACTCCTCCTTCTCCTTGGTCAGTACCTGATGGGTGTGGGTGGGGAGTTTGTGTGGGAGTCTTTACTTGTCAGCAGAGCTCCCACAGGAACAGTGTTGGGTCCAAGTAATTTCACCCATTTTTCAAAATCCATGATCATAATGTAGCTTAGGGGTGCATTTTTGCATGCACTGGGCCTCTGTGTGACAGTCTTCATTTTTTCTGGGATGCTCTCTTCTATCTAAGAGAACTGACAAGGTAGCACTTTAATCAAGTTCCTTTATTGTAAAGGGTTGTTTTGACGATCTTGGGTTTTTTGGTTTCCCATATAAAGTTGAGTATTGTTCTTTCAAGCTCTGTGAAGAATTGTGTTGGGATTTTGATGGGGATTGCATTGAATCTGCAGATTGCTTTTGGTAAGATTGCCCTATGAGCATGGGGGAATCTTTCCATTTTCTGGTATCTTCTTTGATTTCTTTCTTTAAAGACTCAAAATTCTAGTCATACAAGTCTTTCACATGTGTGGTTAGTGTTACCCCAAGATATTTTATTTTGTTTGTGGCTATTGTAAAGTGTGATGTTTCTCTGATTTCTTTCTCATCCCATTTACCATCTACATATAGCAGAGTTACTGATTTTTTTTTTTTTTTAGTTAATCTTGTATCCAGCCAGTTTGTTGAAAGTGTTTTTCAGATGTAGGAGTTCCCTAATAGAATTTTTGGGTCATAATGTAAACTATCATATCATCTGCAAATAGTGCAAGTTTGAATTCTTCTTTTCCAATTTATATTCCCTTGATCTGTTTTTATTGTCTTATTGCTCTAGCTAGAACTTCAAATACAATATTGAGGAGATACGGATAGAGTGTACTCCCTTGTCTAGCTCCTGATTTTAGAGGAATCACATTGAGATTCTCTCCATTTAGTTTGATGTTGGCTGTTGGCTTGTTGTATATTGCCTTTATTATGTCGAGATTAAGTTCCTGTTATCCCTGATCTCTCCCAGACCTTTACAATGAAGGCGTGTTGGATTCTGGTGATGGCGTTTTCATCATCTAGTGAGATGACCATGTGGTTTTTCTTTTCAGTTTGTTTATATGGTGGGTTACATTGATGGGTTTTCTTAGGTTGAACCATCCCTGCATCTCTGCTATGAAGCCTACTTGATCTTGTTCATGATGGATGATTTTTCGGATATATTCCTGGATTCAGTTTGCCAGTATTTTATTGGATAGTTTTGCATCAATGTTCATGAGGGAGATTGGTGTGTAGTTCTTTTTCTTAGTTGTGTCTTTGTGTTGTTTGGGTAACAAGGTAATTGTAGCCTCAGAATGAGAGTTTGGCAATGACCCTTCTGCTTCTATTGTGTGGAACCATTTGAGGAGTTTTGGAATTAGCTCTTCTTTGAATTTCTGGTAGAATTCTGCCCTGAAACCCTCTGGACCTGGGCCTTGTTTTTGGTTGGGAGATATTTGATTACTGTTTATTTCATTAGCGGTTATAGGTCAATTTAAATTGCTTATTTGTTCTTGATTCAATTTGGTGATACCTATCCAGAAAATTGCCCATTTCCTTTAAAATTTCCAATTTCATGGGGTACAGGTTTTCAAAATATGAGCTGATGATTCTCTCGATTTCCTCAGAGTCTGTTATTATAGCCCCCTTTTCTTTTCTGATTATTTTAATTTGCATATTCTCTCTCTAGCCGTTTGGTTAGTTTGGATACAGGTTTTTCTATCTTTTTGATTTTCTCAAAGAACCAATTCTTGATTGATTCTTTGCATTGCTTTCTTTGTTCCTTTTTATTGTTTTTTTTTAGATTTTATTTATTTTTTATGTATACAACATTCTGCTTCCATGTATATCTACACACCAGAAGAGGGCACCAGATCTTATAATGGATGGCTGTGAGATACCATGTGGTTGCTGGGAATTGAACTGAGGACCTCTAGAAGAGCAGTCGGTGCTCTTAACCTCTGAGCCAACTCTCCAGCCCCTTTTTATTATTTTCATTTAAAAAATTTAATTACTACTAATTTTTACATATCCAAGCCCCATTCCCTGTCCCTCCTATCCCCCCAAATTCCCCACCAACCCCCCAACACATCCCCCAACTCATACCCAGGGATAGTGAGGCTCTCTTCCAGTGACCTTCAATGTCTGTCATATCATTTGTGGGGAAGGCCTAGGCCCTCCATCTTTGTTTCTACTTTATTAATTTCAGCCCTCAATTTGATTATTTCCTGGCATCTACTCCATCTTGGTGTGTTTGCTTCACTTTGTTCTAGAGCTTTCAGCTGTGCTGATAAATCTCTAGTGTCTCCAGTTTCTTCATGTGAGCACTTAGTGCTATATGAACTTTCCTCTTATCACTGCTTTCTAAGTGTCCCATAAATTTGGGTATGCTGTTCCTTAATTTTTATTGATTTCTAGGAACTATTTAATTTTTTTTCATTTCTTCCTTGAATCAGGAGTGATGCAATTGAGCATTGTTCAGTTTCCATGAGTTCTTAGGGTTTCTGCATTGTGTGTTATTGTTAAATTCTAACTTTAAGCCATGGTGACTCGATAAGCTACAGGGGGTTATTCCAATGTTTTTGTATCTATTGAGGTTTGCTTTGTTGTAGAGTATATGGTGGATTTTAGAGAAGGTTCCATGTGGCATTAAGAAGAAGGTATGTTCTTTTGTGTTTGTATGGAATGTCTGTTAAACCCAATTGAGTCATAATTTCCCTTATTTCCTTTATTTCTTTCTTAAATTTCTGTCTGGTAGTCCTGTCTGGTGAGAGTGGGATGTGGAAGTCTCCCACTATAAGTATGTGGGTTTTCATGTGCTATTTAACTCAAGCAACAGTCCTTTTACAATTGTGGGTGCCTTTGTATTTGAAGCATAGATGTTTAGAGTTGAGACTTCACCTTGACAGATTTTTCCTGTGATAAATATGAACTTACTTACTTCATCTCTTGATTCATTTTACTTTGAAGTCTAACATGTTAGATAATAGAATACCCATACAAGCTTTTTGTTAGGACCATTAGATTTAAATTCTTTTCCCAACCCTGTACTCTGAGGTAACATCTGTCATTTAAGTTGTAGTGTGTCTCTTGTATGCTGCTTAAGGATGGATTCTGTCTTCATATCCACTCTGCTGCCCTGTGTCTATTTATAGGTGAAACAAGACCACTGATATTAAGGAATCTTAGTGACCATAGATTGTTCTTTTTAGTTACTTTTGGGTTTTAGGTGGTGGTTGTACTGTGTATGTTTCCATCTTTTTTTTTTTTTTGGCTTTTGGTAATGTGAGATTATATATTGCCTATGTTTTGTGAGTATAGCTAATTTTCTGGAGTTGGTGTTTTCCTTCCAGTACTTTCTCTAGGACTGGATGGGTGATATGTATTCTTTGAATCTGGTTTTGTCATGGAACATCTTGTTATTCTACGCAATTGTGATTGAAAGCTTTGCTGATTGTAGTTCTGTGCTGGCATCTGTGATCTCTTAGTGTTTGTAGACCATCTATGCAGGACCTTCAAAGCCTTTCCGAGATTCCACTGAGAAGTCAGGCATAATTCTGATATGTCAGCCTGTGTATGTTACTTGGCCTTTTTCCTTAGCAGCTCTTAATATTCTTTCTTTATTTTGTTTGTTTGGTATCATTATTATAATGTGTCAAGGGGAGTTTTGTTTTGTTTTCTTTTGTTTTGTCAAGTCTATTTGGAGCTCTGTAAGCTTCTTGTACTTTCACAGGCATGTCCTTCTTTAGGTTGAGGAACTTTTCTTCTATGGTTTTGTTGAATATGTTTTCTGCACCTTAGAGCTGAGCTTCTTCAACTTCTCTTATACCTATTATTCTTAGCTTTGGTATTTTCACGGTGTCCCATATTGCCTGGATATTTTGTGTCAAGGATTTGTTGGACTTAACATTTCTTTGTTCAATGAATCTGTTTCCTCTAGTGTATCTTCAACACCTGAGATTCTCTCTTCCATCTCTTGTGTTCTGTTGGTTAGGCTTGCATCTGTAGTTTCTGATCCTTACTCAGATTTTCTATTTCCAGCATTCCCTCATTTTGTGTTTTCTTTATTGTCTCTGTTTCAGTTTTCAAGTCTTGAACTGTTTGAATTGTCTCCTTCACCTGCATGATTGTGTTTTCTTGGCTTTCCTGGCTGTCTTTAAGAGATTTGCTGATTTCTTGCAATTTTTTGTCTTTTGTTCCATTTCTCTAAGGGATTTTCACATTTCTTCTTTAAGGGTCTCCATCATCTTCATAAAGTTGTTTTTATGGTCATTCTCTTCTGTTCCATCTGAGTTGGGATGGTCAGGTCTTCTTAGTGTAGAACCCCTAGACACTGGTGGTATCATATCACTCTTTATGTTGTAGAATGTGTTCTTAATCTGTCTCTACCCATCTCTCCATCCAGTGGGTGAAGATATGGCCTCCATCGATAGACACAGGCCCAAGATTCAGAAGGCAGAAGATGCAGTGTTGTATGGTTTGGGCTTCCCCCAGGTCTCTGGAGATTTGGGTCTTCAACGAGGAGGGAAAGGAGAAGGCCCAGCAATCACCTCTCTGAGTGGGTACAGGACCAAGGCTTTGATGGCAGCAGATGCAGTGCTGGATGGTTTCGGGCTCTCCACAGGTCTCTCTCATAGTGGGTGGGGGCCCAAGTCTCAAATGGCAGCAGATGCAGTGCTGGATGGTTTGGGCTTCCCCCAGGTATCTGGAGATTTGGTATGAAGACCAGGCAATGTGCCCTGGTCAAGGCCTCCAACAAGGGGGAAAGGAGAGGGCAGGTGCTCACCTCTCTCAGTGGATGGGGAAGCCAAGGCTCTGGTGGGGGCAGATTCTGGTTGGTTTGTGCTCCCTCCTGGCAACATTCTTAGGAGGGTATTTGTGCTGCCTCTAGAGCCACAGGGTTCCACAAGGTGGGTGACATGGGACTTTTCTTCCTTTTGTGGCTGTGGATACCATTCAGCACTGCCTTCTTGGCTTCCAAGGACTTTACTTTCAGCTTTCCTAGGGTAAGAACTTCCTTTTTCACTTTTGTGACATCTTGGCAAAAAGCATAATTTAAAAATTTTAAAGAAAAAGAAAGACTACAGACAAAGCCCTTAATTGGTAAGTCCATAGTGGGTCAATGAAATGCAATGGAGGTCTGAGAACATGGGTACACGAAAGAAATTAATGTGAAACTTGGGGTTTCCATCCCATAACAAGAAGACTTGGGGTTTCCATTTCTACAACAAGAAGAGGAAAAGTGAAGGGTTGTGCCGGAAATAGTCTGTAGTCTAAGACAATGAGAGAAAAGAGCTGCGAAGAGCATGGGGCAGAGGTTGTGTCTGCACCATCTCTCAGGCATCACCATCCCTCGGGCGGTGCCATCCCTCAGGCTTCACCATCCCACAGGCATCACCATCCCTCGGGTGGTGCCTCCCACAGGCTTCACCAGGGAGAGGGCTCAGGGAGAGTATTCTCCATGATCTAAGCACTCAGGAAGACACTCACTATGACACCCTGTAATATCTTCATTCAATAAACACTTGAGTAGCTTGGTAGTTTCTGAACCCTGTCATCTTCAGGGTGTGGTGAAGTACACCTGTAGCTGGCCCTTAGGAGGCGTGGTTACAGTGTCTCCCTACAGTGTTGAGTACTTACAGACATATAAAACATTGTCTTTTTACTTCACAAAGTTTTATTCTAAATAGAAGACAACTAATGGGTAAAATGTTTCCACAGAGGTGACAGGACTTGTAGTGACAGGGCAGGGTAACCAGAAGTGAGGAACACCTTCCTGGGGCTCCAGAGAGGAGATAAAGCAAGAGCCACTAGAAGCTAGTTCTACTCCAAGAATCCTCTAAGCTCAATTTCCTGCAGTGAGTGAGCCACCTGTTCACAGCCTTAGAGGACAATCTATGACTTAGCATGGGTGACTGTGACCTGAGTGGGCCTCAGAAAGCAGCACACAGATAGGGCATGACTAGCATGCAGCACCCAGGGGAACAAAGATCAGGACATAATATGGAAACATCCACGACAAGGGACAAGGAACAAAGTGGTCACAGGGTGTTTATTGGTTCTTCAAAGACAACATGAGATATTTTATGATCTGGCATCCAAAAGGAATCCTGGGAAGGGGGCACCTGGATTTGAACCAGGGACCTCTTGATCTGCAGTCAAATGCTCTACCCCTGAGCTATACCCCCACCTGTCTGTAAATGTCTCACAGACACTCAGATCTTGCATGGCCACTCCCTGGCAATTAACATCACAGGTACTCGATGCCATCATATTCTTCCTCTTATGAGGCCCAGCCCTGAGCTGTCTCTGCACACGAGTGTCTAAAGAATGGCTAGCATCCTTCTGTCTTGGACGCCAGCTGAAGCAGGGGCATTAAATTCAGGAAGCCTGCTGCTACAGACCTCTTCAACCCATCCAAAGGAGCTATATGAAAATACACTGGCTGCTTAGCTGACCTTGGGAGGTGAGTGGGAGGCAGAAGTAGACAATAGGGACAGTTCTCTGTCCACTGAGAACTCCTTGGTCAGACTCTCTGGGAGGGACCCAGGGTCTCATGTGTCTCTACAATCTCTGTGAACAATTCTGACTTACACACTATTAGGTATTATTCCTCTTTTCTCTGCCTTTTTGTGCTGTAGATGTGAAATAAAAAGACAGTGATTAAATTAAGAACAAAAAAACACTCCTGCTAATGACCAAGTCTACAATGATGACAAGGGACCTTTGGAGACTTTGGTGTCTGAAGCATGGCACAGGACAGTGGTTGCTAACATGTGATCAGCAAGTGACAGAGTCTTGGAGCAGGGCTTGATTGACAAAGAGCCTCTGATTTTCACCCTTGTACCTGTGTAGACTCCCTCACTGTCACAGGCCACTTGCACTGCCTCACCCAGGGATGTAGTTAGGACACATGGTACTTCTCATCTTCTGGGCTCTCCAGGACCTCTACCATCCAATTCACACAGGACTCTGTCAGGCATGATTTACCACATCCTTCCCAGGCCTACCTCAAGACACCCAGAATCCACGTGTGCCCAGCACCCTGAAGCCTTTGCTACTCAGCAATGTGTGGTAAGATGTTTTTTCTCTTTTGAATTTTTGTGCTCTTTTGAGGGTCCTGCAACCCAGCTCCCAGGTAAATTATACACAGAGTCTTATTCTTAGTTATGAATGTCAGGCCTCAGCTTGGGTTGTTGCTTTTCAGCTTTTCTTAAATCATCCCATTTACCTTTGCCCTCTGGACTTTTACCTTATTTACTTCTGTGTATCTTACTTTCCTCCTTACTCCATGGCTGCTTAGGTGGCCCCTGGCGTCCTCTCTTTGTTCTCTTTCTCTTTACTCCATGTTTTTCATAGCTTTCCTCTCAGCCTACCAGCCCTGTCTTTCCTTGATCCTGCATCACTCTTGGCCATTCAGCTCTTTATTAGGACCTCCAGCTGTATTAGACAGGCAGAGTCACACAACTTGACAGAGTTAAACAAATGCAGTATAAACAAAAGTCACACACCTTAAAATAATATTCCCCAACCGCAGTATGTGGCCTCAGGTGGAGACCCACTGTGCAGGGCTGGAGTCCTGCTCTAATTCCCTCCTGTGGTTTTGCCTCCAAGTTCCCCACCCTGGCTGTTCTCTCCCCACTGTTGTGGAATATTACTTTAACTAAGCAATGATGTGTTGCATTTGTTTGTGTTGTGTTATATTCCTTTAACCATGTAAAGGTTGTTGCATTTGTTTGAGTTGCATTTAACTGGGCAAAGATGTGTTGCATTTGTGGTGCATTTGTTTAATTATGTAAAGATGTGTTTATGTTTTAGCTTACCTGCCTAAGGCACCTGATTAGTCTAATAAAAACCTGAGTGTCCAATAGCTAGGAAGAGGAGGGCTGGGCGAGGCTGGTGAGCAGAGAGAATAAATAGAAGAAGGCGAGAGGAGAGGACAGGGGAGAAAGAGAGGGAGACCCCCAGAGCCAGTCATCCAGGAAGCCTGCACCAGACAGTGTGAGAAAGGAAGTAGGACATACAAAATGAAAGAAAATTAAAAAACCTAGAAGCAAAAGGCAAATGAAAAGGCAGGTTCAAATAAGTTCTAGGAAGCAGCTGGGATGAGCATGAGATAAGGCTGAGCATTCATAGCTAAGAATAAGTCTCCATGTCATGATTTGGGGACTGGCAGCCAAAAGAAAGCCTGCTACACTCCACCCGGCTCTGACCCTCAGCAGAAGCTTGTATTGGGAAATCATTTCTGGGCTTTTCACCCTCTGCTCTCCTGCCTCATCATTTTTTGATCCTATATTTGAAAGAAAAATGTTAAAATCAGAGAGATTTTAGCCCCATGCTTGACCTAATCTATCATCTCAGCATCAGCAGGGACCAGGTAGTCAGAGCTCAGCCCACAGCCTGCACTGAAGTGGCTTCAGGTATTGCTGACCTGAGAACCCTTTCTCAGGAAGCATCACAGTGAGGGTAAAAGACCACACAGAGCCAAGGATGTAAGAGAGGACAGCAGCCAGGGGATGCAGAGTGTGGAGACAGAATCAGAGAGGAAACCAGGGAGGCTATAGCAAACTTTTGTGATTGACCTAAGATGATCAGGACAATCACAGAATGCTTCTTCTTGGGAAAACATTCATTCACATTCTATCTAGTAAACATATCTCCACTGTAGATTTCATCCATAGAACAAGACTTTACCAAAGAAGTAAAACCATTACATCAACACCAGGCTCAGGAGCCTCATGGGTGAATTCCTACAAATATGTAAGCAAATAACATGAACAGAAGATTACCACAGCTCAATGCACTGTGGAGTCAGCACAACCTTAATATACAGTTTACAGAGAGGCTGTGTGTGTGTGCCTTTGTATTGTGTGTGTGTGTGTGTGTGTGTGTGTGTGTGTGTGTGTGTGTGCCTTTGTATTGTGTGTGTGTGTGTGTGTGTGTGTGTGTGCCTTTGTATTGTGTGTGCCTTTGTATTGTGTGTGTGTGCCTTTGTATAGTGTGTGTGTGTATGTGTGTGTGTGTGTGTGTGTGTGATTCTCCAGATGAGCTAATGATTTTTAGACAAATCTTTTCATGTTACTAGAAATAGAAAGCATGCAGTTGGAATTTGGTGACTACTAACCATCATCCATCCCCAGGGTGTCACAGGAGAATTCCAGAAGACTTCTGGATTCAGCAATGAATCTTCAGAGCCACTGTCACTCATTGCAGAAAAATATCCCAAGAAAGGCTCTTGTGAGACAAGGAACTTGTCTTTCAACATTCTCCAAAACTCCACTGGAGTCTGTCACTGATGTGGCAATTCACACAAGAGACAAGGGCACTGTGCCCCAGCACTGTGCGGATTTAATTCTGTGTTAGGTTTACAAAATCTCAGTCTCTCTGTAGAAAGAACTGAGGCCATCAATACAGTGCATAGTGTATGGTGTCTGCATGTCCCCTCTCTGTCTTCAGTAAAAACATCAGGCAGCTTCCCATGGTATTCACCGGACATCCAGCACCGTGAGGCTCTGCTTGGGCCTTCACACAGACCTATAACAACAGCTGCCAAGAAAGTCAGGGTCTTTGGTGGCAACTTTGTTACAAGGAGTGACATTTAAAACATGGTCACATGGGTGCCACAGCACAGATGTTACACTTTAGAACAGATGCCAGTCAGGAGCCACTACAGGCTGTGAACCAGGCCCATTAGCATTACCCCTGTGGTCTATTGAATCCATATGATCTGTGGCTCTGATATGTACCTCTAGCAGCCTGGGA
Organism: Cricetulus griseus; assembly: GCF_003668045.3. NCBI lineage: Eukaryota > Metazoa > Chordata > Mammalia > Rodentia > Cricetidae > Cricetulus > Cricetulus griseus. The sequence continues at coordinate 98,969,063 of NC_048601.1, read as the reverse complement.
TCCCAAATCACCAGTTCTGATGAGCCAATTATATGTCTCCAACTGCTGGGGAATACCTTTCCAGTACCCCTCATTACATTTATTTTATTTTATTTTATAGGTTTTTTTGAGACAGGTTTTCTCTGTGTAGCTTTGGAGCCTATCCTGGCACTTGCTTCTCGATCAGCCTGGCCAAGAAGTCACAAAGATCCATCTGCCTCTGCCTCCCGAGTGCTGGGATTAAAGGCGCGTGCCACCAACGACCGGCCTCATTCCATTTTCTTTAGGGTCCATTGCCTACTGCCCCCTGCATCTGTGTTTTGACTTCCATACTCTGCTTGAGAACCACCGATGGTTGTTTATAGTTAAACACTGCATTTCTAGGTTTAGAGAACTCACTCTGTGTTCTAAAAATGCTGAGGACTTGATGAATTTGAAGACTTGAGATACAATGACCATATATACACAACCAGCTGTCACATTTTTCACACTATCACTGATGGGTGATAGCAGAGACCTGCCATCACTGCTTGGGTCCAAAGCAATATGAGACAAGAAAGTAGGTCTATACCATGAAAATGGTCACTTAGGTTCCAAAAATCACATGGAAAGGGGGCACCTGGATTTGAACCAGGGACCTCTTGATCTGCAGTCAAATGCTCTACCCCTGAGCTATACCCCCACCTTTCTGTAAATGTCTCACAGACACTCAGAACCTGCATGGCCACTCCCTGGCTGTTAGCATCACAGGTAAACTTGCCAGTTCTCTGCCATCATCTGCTTCCTCCTATGAGGCCCAGCCCTGAGCTGTCTCTGCACATGACTGCCATGTCCTCAGGAATGACTAGCATCCTCCTGCTTTAGATCCTAGCTGAGGCAGGGGCATTAAATTCAGGGGGCCTGCAGCTCTAGCCTTCTACAACCCATCCAATGGAGCCATATGCAAACACACTGCCTGCTTAGATGTCCTTTGGAAGTGAGGGGGAGGCAGGAGTAGGCAAAGGGAAAGTTTTCTGTCCACTGAGAACTCCTTGGTCAGACTCTCTGGGAGGGACCCAGTGTCTGTTGTGTCTCTACAATCTCTGTGTAAAATTCTGAATGACACACTATCGGGTGTAATTCATTCCAGTTCTATACTCTCACTGGTACCAGTGCACCCACTTAATAAACTTCATCTGAGTGGTGAAATGTTCTAATTATAAAGTTAAATTACAGATCCCCTCAGACTGCTTTCCAGGAGCAGCCAGACCTGACTGGTGAGATGCCCTCCTCAGCTCTGAAGTTTTCAGGCCCATACTTTTTCTTTGAATTTTTATTGATTCTTTTCTCATACAACGCATCCCAACCTCAGCCTCCCATCCCTCCAATGCTGCCAGTCACCCCTCATGCTCCTCCTTCCACACAAGAACCACTGCTCCTCCATTTCCCTTCAGAAAAGAGCAGACCTTTTGGTGATATCAATAAACCTGGCACAATGAGATGCAAGGAGATTAGACAACCCAATAGTAAAAAAGGTACTGAGAGCATGGGAAAGACTGAAAGACATCTTCACTCCCACTATTACGAGACCCACAAAAACCCCAAGCTAAACAACCATATATACACTGGACCTAGACAGTTCCCTGCAGGTGCCATGATTGCCTCTTCATCTCTGGGAGCCACATGAGCCCAGCTTAGTTGATGCTGTAGGCCATGTTTTCCTAGTGTACTCCACCCATCTGAAGGGGGGAAAAGCTCACATGGGTAATGCCCAACCTCCACTGCCAGCCCAGTACTGGGCTTTGTCTTCTTATTTCTGACCACATGTTCAGAAGACAGCATGGAGGAAGATAATTTATGGTATGACTTTCATTTATGGTCCCTGGACAATGGCTGTCTGTAAGGCTGAAGTGCCTGGAAATTTCAGAAGAATTCTATATCATAGTCCTTGCCTTCTCTTTAAAACCAACACAGCCAGAGAAACTGGATATATGCAACAAGAATGGAGACATTTAATAAGAGTAAGAGGGACATTGAGCATGTAACAAGAGGCAGCCACCCATCCACATGATGATGTGGTCTGTATTTCCCAGCTCTGTTTAGGACCAAAAGTGGAATAAACAGAAGACAATTTATGATAGGGGGCACCTGGATTTGAACCTGGGACCTCTTGATCTGCAGTCAAATGCTCTACCCCTTAGCTATACCCCCTCCCTGTTAGAAATGTTTAATAAGTGCTTTTCAACTTCATAGTATGTTCAACATTCCTACAACTTATACTTTATATTGGACATTATGGCACCAATGCATCCACAAACTCATCCCAGACAGGTGCCTCTCCCGTCTGCTGTTGTCATGTCAGCTCCTCCCACACACTATCAGCATGTGGGAACAGCATAACTGGGACAGAGAGACATAGCCATGACAAAGGACATTAGATTTACCTGCATGACTTCAGTTATTCCCATGCCCTCAGTGTGAAGAGATCCTGCCTAACTTCTTTGGAGAACAATGTGGGCCCTGCATGTGACTTCATCTCTCCAGCCTATGGATGATCTGTGCGTTAGCCCCTGAGGGTGGTTTCTGAGTAGATGGTAAAGATGTCTCTTCAGGCCTGAGTTTGTCATCCATGAGCTATGACAGCACAACAGGAGCACACAGAGGGTCAGGGAATGCTGAAGATGTGGTCTCTACCGTGGCCTTCAGGTCTATCACCACTACATAGACTCATTGCCATTTGTTTTCATCAACATATATGACACAATTCAATTATTGTGAAAACTCATTATTAATGTAAAACATTATTGAGAAAGAAGCACAAAGCCTCTACAAATTCTTTTCTTATTGCTCCTGTCACACAAAGGAAACCATTCTCTCTTCTCTGTGCACTTACATAAAATACATACACCATGGTATGCCTTATTCAATCAGGTCTAGACATCAATAACTATCTGACTTAATATACGCAAAGTTTATTTTCATGCTCCTTTGATTCTGTTTTCCCATTAATTTCATGTCCCAACCTTTAGTTGGTTGACCGTCTATGTTTTTATCATGATGATTTGTTAACACTGTGTATGTTGAATGTGCATCATTCTAAACAGGAAGAAGTCATCTGGTAGAACATTTGATATTCCTGAAGTTTGTCAGACTTATGGTTAAACTATGTCAATTCCTTTACACGTGTACATTTCCCACAGATCTTAAGTTCTCTATGAAATACTTTAAGAACAATTTTCCATACATAGGTCATCAGATAATGAACATTTCTTCTTTGTCTTCCAGGAGTGACCTGGGCTCCAGATCCTTTTGTTCTAGTTGACCCTAAAGGTCTGTTGGATGATAAAGGCCCTGTGACTTCCTTCACCTTCACCATGAGATGCTTCTTTACCACCATCTCTTCTGTGAGAAAGTCTCTCTTTCCCAGATTCCAAGTTCTCCAGTGTTCCTTTTTCGTTTGTTTTTTTCGAGACAGGTTTTCTCTGTGGCTTTGGAGGCTGTCCTGGAACTAGCTCTTGTAGACCAGGCTGGTCTCGAACTCACAGAGATCAACATGCCTCTGCCTCCCGAGTGCTGGGATTAAAGTCGTGCACCACCACAGCCCAGCTTCTCCAATGTTTCTTAACAAAATGACATTCCTTCTTTTGGGATATCAAGCCTTCATGTGAGAGGTAAATAGAAGTAAAACTTCTAGCCTTTGTGTCCCTCGTGTGTCCTATAATTCTTCCCACACTCTATGCTGATAATCTGGACATTTAATTTAAAGATCTTTCATGAAATAATGTAGCTGTTAGAATGAGACCAAACCCTATACATTCGTAAGTTTGGTTTGTACTTCGGGACTATTTAAGAAGGATTGGGAGGTATGGACTATGGAGTAGTTGAGTCACTGGAAGGGGGCTTTATGATTTCAAATCCCATATCAGGCCCAGTGTTACTCTCTGCCTCCTTTTTGTGGATCAGATGTTAACTGTCATTTACTACCTCTGTGTGATACCTGGTACTATACTACCCACCATGGTGATGATGGACTAACCTCAGAAATTGTAAGCAATCCCCCCTCAAATAGTGCTTTCTTTACAAGTTGCCTTGATCATGGTGTGTTCATGGCACAAGAACAGTATAGTTCTATATACTTTTCTATATAGAACAATAAGTAACACTATGATGACACATAATAGTAAGTGAGCAATTGATATCAGGGCCTGAGTTGTTGCAATGACAAACTTGACCATGCTGTTTGTTGGAGTATTATGGAAGAAGAAGGGACTTTGGTTTAGAAAAGCAGATGAATGCGTTAAGTGGGGCTTCATATGCCATGCTAATAGGAGCTTGGGAAACGGTGCTCAGAGCAATGTGGTAATAGAGGTCCAGCTCAAACAGCTTTAGAGAGGAAGAAACTTAGTCATCATGATGTTTTGGCAAAGAATGTGCCTGCTTGCCTTGTCTTAAAAATCTGCCAGTGGCTAAAGTGCAGAGTTTTGGACTAATGTTGTCAGAGGAGATTCCAAGACAGCTTGTTGTTGACTCTGGCATGTGGTATTGCTCATCACTCTTACCCAAATCAACAATGAAAAGGAGCAAGAGGGGCAAGCAAAATACAAAATGGATGACACTGTTTCCTTGGAGTCATCCATCACCATTGGCTCTAAACCTCATCTACAAGACAGAACCTTGAGACTTGAGAGGAAGAGTTTGCTAAAGACATCCCATTTAGGACTGAGTGCTGCAAAGTCTCTCATTCTCTGTACATTGTCCAGTTGTGGGTCTCTGGGTTAATTTCCATATACTATGAGGAGAAGAGTCTCCGATATGGATTGAGCAAAGCACTGATCTATGGGTATAGCGATGTGTCATTAGGAGTCATTTTATTGCCATGTTCATTTAGTAAAAGAAATATTAGTAGGTTTTCTCCAAGGGCCTTTGCCCCAGTTAGTCTCAGATTCATGGTCATTGTAGCATTGTCAGATAGGTGTTCCAACTCACACAGTGCGGCATAAAAGCATTTATTAAAAGTTGTGGTTATGCTGGGTAGTGGTGGCACACACCTTGAGTCCCAGCATGCTGGAGGCTGAATCAGGTGGATCTATGAATTCCAAACCATCCTGGACTAAAGAGCAAGTACCAGGAGAATTAGGACTACACAGAGAAACCCTTTCTCAAAAAATAATAATGATAATAAATTAAATGTTGTGAAGATCAGCAGCAGGACCCAACACACCCGGAAACTGTCGAGGCCCCACTGGCAGTTCTGCCTGCATCCGTGACAAGAGGACAGACACCAGAGTATTGGAACTTTTTGCATGTACCAGAAGGGAACCTTGGTCCCATAACCACTAGGAGAGGAAGACAGCCCTGCTACAAACACCAGAAGAAAGGATGAGAAGAGGTCAATGTAAAAGGACATTCAACAACAGAAAACCCAATATGACACCACTGGAGATTAGGAACTTTACACCAGCAAGACCTGAACTTCACAATGCAGATGAAGCAGAAGAGAATGACCTTAAAAACATCTTCATGAAAATGATAGAGGACCAGAAAAAGAACATGAAAAAATCCCTTAAAGAAATGGAAGAAAAAAATGAACACAAAATACAACATATCAACAAATCTCTCAAGGAAACAGCTCAAGATCTAAAAACTGAAATACAGACAATAGAAAACACAATCTGAGGGAATGCTGGAAATAGAAAAGTTGGGTAAATGATCAGGAACTACAGATGTAAGCATAACCAACAGAATACAAGAGATGGAAGAGAGAATCTCAGGAGTTGAAGACACACAAGCGGAAATAGAATCATCAACCAAAGAAAATCTTAAGTCTATCAAATCCCTAACACAAAACGTCCAGGAAATATGGGATACCATGAAAAGACCAAAGCTAAGCTCTGTAAGGAAAAGGACACAGTCAGAAAGACAAAAGGACAGCACATAGACTGGGAAAAGATATTCAGCAACCCCACATCTGACAGAGGGCTGATCTCCAAAATATACAAAGAACTCAAGAAGCTAGTCACCAAAACACTAAACAATCCAATTAAAAAGTGTGGTACAGAACTAAATACACAATTCTCAATAGAGGAATCTAAAATGGCTGAAAGACACATAAGAAAGTAACATCCTTAGCCATCATGGAAATGCAAATCAAAACAACTCTGAGATACCATCTTACTCCTGTCAGAATGGCCAAAATCAAAAGCACCAATGACAGTTTATGCCAGAGAGGATGTGGAGAAAGGGGAACACTTCTCCACTGATGGCAGGAGTGCCAACTTGTACAGCCACTTTGGAAATCAGTATGGAGACTCTCCAAAAATGGGAGTCAGTCTACCACAAGATCCAGCAATTCCACTCCTAGGCATATACCCAAAAGATGCACATTTGTACAACAAGGATATCTGTTCAATGATGTTCATAGCAGCACTATTTGTAATAGCCAGAAACTGGAAGCAGCCTAGATGCCCCTCAACCTAAGAATGGATAGAGAAAATGTGGTACATTTACACAATGGAGTACTACTCAGCGGAAAAAAAACAATGGAATCTTGAAATTTGCAGGCAAATGGATGGAACTAGAAGAAACCATTCTGAGTGAGGTAACCCACTCAAAAAAAGACAAACATGGTATGTACTCATTCATATGTGGATTTCAGAAATAGAGTATAGGATTACCAGCCTACAATCCACACTGCCAAAGAAACTAATAAAGAAGGAGGACCCTAAGCGTGACATACATGGTCCCCTGGGTAAGGGGAAAGGGTCAAGATCTCCTGAGCAAATTCGGGGCACAGGAAGGAGGGGAGGGAGCTTGAGAATGAGAAGGGGAGAAGAGGAGGGATGCAGAGGACATGAGGGAGCAGAAAGGTTGAGTCAGGGGAAGAATAGAAGAAAATGGAGATATCATAATAGAAGGAGACATTTTAGGTTTATCGAGAAATCAGGCAGTAGGGAAAGGTTGGAGAGCTACAAAGATGACACCAGCTAACAATCTAAGCAACAGAGGAGAGGCTACCTTAAATGCCCTCCTCCTCTGATGAGATTGATGACTGTCTTATATGACATCCTATAGCCTACATCTAACAGCTGGTGAAAGTAGAAGGAGACACCCACAAATAATCGCTGGACTGAACTGGAATCCAGTCGCAGAGAAGGACGGTGAAAAGCAAAGGGGTCCAGACCAGGCTGGTGAAACCCACAGAAACAGCTGACCTGAACATCAGGGAACTCTTGCTCCCCAGACTGATAGCTGGGAAACCAGCATGGGACTGATCCAGAACCCAGGAACATGGATTTCAGTGAGGAAACCTCGGAAATCTACGGGACCTCTTGTAGTAGTTCAGTCCTTATCCCTAGCATAGGTGTGGACTTTGGGAGCCCATTCCACATAGAGAAATACTCCCTGAGTCAAGACACATGGGGGTGGAGCTAGGCCCTATCCCAAAGGATATGTTAGACTCTGAGGACCCCCTATGGATGGCCTAAGGGGGAGCAGAAAGGATATATGATGGGTAGGGTTTTACTGGGAGGGGGGTTGTTAGGGGAGGAGAAGAGGGAGAAGGGAACTGGGATTGTCATGTAAAGCAATCCTGTTTCTAATACAAATAAAAGTTGAAAAAAATAAGACTGAAAAAAAAGTTGTGATTACTCCCATAACATTCATGTCAATATTGAACCAGTGTGTCTCAGAAGCAGATGACTGTTATAGGAAACAGGGTTTTATCTGGGTGATATTGATGATTACCTATCTCCTCTGGTAATGTATGGACCTTCCAGCACCATGAGTATTTCTCAATACAGATGAGGAAGTTGAGCACCAGCTTAGCTTCTCCATGTTTACAACATAAACAAGTGTTGGCTTCAGAGAATCAGTCATCCCCAAGATGCAGCAATCCCATCCTTAAGTATCTATCCAAAGGACTCTCCCTTGTACTGAAAAGGTACTTACTCATCCATTTTCATTGCTGCCCTGTTTATAATATCCAGAGACAGGAAACATGCTGGACACCCATCAACTGATCATTGGATATTGAAATTGTGGGACATGTACACAATGGAATATTATTCAGACATTAAGAAAAAGGAAGATTTCAAAATTTCAGGAAAATGGATGGAGCTAGAAACAATCATCCTGAATGAGGTTCAAATAATCAAAAATCAAATATTGGATTTTTCTATATATGTGGATATAAGCTTTTAAACATTTGATCTGTGAGTTACATCTGAAATAACCACAGAGGTTAGGTACCTATTAAGAAACCATGTGGTAGGAGAGGATCATCAAAAGAAGGGAAAAGAGCATATAGCACTATGGAGAGGTAATGGGAAATTAGAATAGAAGATTTAACCAGGAAGGGGGATGGGAAAGAAGGGAAAGAGATTTACAAAGGGGAGAGAAAATTACCACTGGCCCTTTGAAAACTGATATAGAAGCCTACTTCAATAGAGGTTTCCTAAAATATACACCTGTTACGATAACTCTTTCTGCCCAAAGCCGCCTGAGCCCCACCGCCACGTGTGAGCTTTACGCCAGCCACCCCACCTAATTAGGCCCAAATGAATACAAAGAAACTTGTATTAGGTTCAATGCTGCTTGGCCAATGACTAGGATTCCTCACCTGTTAGCTCAGTCTCAATTATCATACATCTATATATTTTATGAGACTTATCTTATGGACGCCTTATTGGCGTCTCTCCCTGTCGGTGGATCACATTGTGCTGCTGGAGCAGGAGCAGAGGGGAAAAGAGGCCCTTCCTGTTTCTCCTTCCCTTAAATGTGAGTCTCCTTGCTATGTCACTTCCTGCCTGGATCACCACTTCTCTACTACATTTCCCAGAATCCTCATTGACTCCTAGTCCTGCCTAACTTGTGGTTTCATTGGCCAAGCAGAACTTTATTAAACAATCAATAAGATACACAGAAGTACTTCCCCCATCATATCCCTATATCACATGAATTGAAATGCCACCAAATAAAACCTCCAGGGCCAGGAATCAGTTATACTTGGCTGAATATGTGGCCAACTGGGCTCCATGAACCCCAAGAGAATTGCCATCTAGTCACAACCTGATGGTAAGACCCTATCATTGAAGGGAAAAAAGTTTCTTTGAAAATATTTTCATTAGTTTTTGTGAATTTCATACAATGCATTTTGATCATATTCACCTTCAATGCCTGCTTTTAACTCCTCTTCACAGATCCATCCCACCTTTACACCCCCAGCTTAGTGTCCCCCAATTTTTTACTATCCCCACATTTCTGGGTGTGGAGCCATCCAAAGGAATAATGTTGACATACCATGAGTCACACCATTTAAAAAACTGTTCTCTCTCCTCATAAACCATTAATTGCTGAAGACCCAATCCTTGAGCTTGATTTTATAGGTGGGGCTGTAGGAGGAGCTGTATGCAGGCTTCTGGGCATCAGTGCTTCTGTCCCAGCTGTGGATTAGGATAGGAGGGAACAGGACATGAGGAGGAGGAAGAAAGGCGTGCAGTTGGCTCAGGGCTGGGCCTCACAGGAGAAAGCAGATGACAGCAGACTACTAGCAAGTACACATTTCAGGCAGTGGACATACAGGTTCAAAGATGTTTATTAGATGTGCATGAAGCAGGTGGGGGTATAGCTCAGGGGTAGAGCATTTGATTGCAGGTCAAGAGGTCCCTGGTTCAAATCCAGGTGCCCCCTTCCTACTGTATCTTTTAGATACAACAGACAGAATTTGAAGTACTGGTTAACGTAGAGACAACCAATATACTGTGTTCCCTGTGTCCTGTATTCTGCTCAGGCCTGGTCCCTGGTCTCCTCTCTGACAGGAGCTAGTCCTGGACTCAATGTGAGACTCATTCAGGTCACACATATGTTGTGGTACAGGCTTGCCCTCCAAGGCTGCACAGGGCTCAGTCAGTGCAGGAAGTCAGCAAAGAGGAGTCCTATCAGGTTGAGGAGTGGGATTCTTACTCTGGCAACTTTCCAAAGTCAACCACTTGGGAAGGCCCTGCTGAACCCCCAGAAAGGGTGTGCCTTACATGCTACTGCCCACATGCTACAAGCCATGTGCCTTGGCTCCTGCTCCTTCTGAGGAAAGTCTTGATCCATGAGTTTGTCTCCTATTGAGACTGAGACTCTGAGGAAAAGTCAGGGTCTTTGGTGGGAAGTTTGTTACAAGGAGTGACATTTAAAACATGGTCACATGGGTGCCACAGCACAGATGTTAAGCCTTTAGAACAGATGCCAGTCAGGAGCCACCACAGGCTGTGAACCAGGCCCATTAGCATTACCCCTGTGGTCTATTGAATCCATATGATCTGTGGCTCTGATATGTCACCTCTGGCAGCCTGGGATCCCAAATCACCAGTTCTGATGAGCCAATAAGTGTTCTCCAACTGCTGGGGAATACCATTCCAGTACCCCTAATTCCATTTACTTCATTATATTTTATTGGTTTTTCGAGACAGGTTTTCTTTGTTTAGCTTTGGAGCCTATCCTGGCACTCGCTTCTCCATCAGCCTGGCCAAGAAGTCAAAGATCCATCTGTCTCTGCCTCCCGAGTGCTGGGATTAAAGACATGTGCCACCAACGCCCGGCCTCACTCCATTTTCTTTAGAGTCCATTGCCTACTGCTCACTGCATCTGTGTGTTGACTTCCATACTCTGACTGAGAACCACCGATGGTTATTTATAATTAAACACTGAATTTCTAGGTTAAGAGAACTCACTCTGTGTTCTAAAAATGCTGAGGACTTGATGACTTTGAAGACTTGAGAACAATGAACATATATACACCATCAGCTGTTACATTTTTACACTAGTGTGGAATCTGATGGGTGATAGCAGAGACCTGCCATCGCTGGGTAAATCCAAAGCCATCTGACACAAGTAGGTCTATACCGTGAATATGGTCACATAGGTTCCAAAAATCACATGGAAAGGGGGCACCTGGATTTGAACCAGGGACCTCTTGATCTGCAGTCAAATGCTCTACCCCTGAGCTATACCCCCACCTGTATATAAATGTCTCACAGGCCCTCAGAACCTGCATGGCCACTCCCTGACTGTTCGCAACACAGGTACACTTGCCAATTCTCTGCCATCATCTGCTTCCTCCTATGAGGCCCAGCCCTGAGCTGTCTCTGCACATGACTGCCATGTCCTCAGGAATGACTAGCATCCTCCTGCTTTAGATCCTAGCTGAGACAGAAGGAATAAATTCAGAACGCCTGCTACTACACCCTTTCTCAACCCATCCAATGGAGCCATATGTAAATACACTGCCTGCTTAGATGTCCTTTGGAGGTGAGGGGGAGGCAGGAGTAGGCAAAGGGGAAGTTCTCTGTCCACTGAGAATTCCTTGGTCAGACTCTCTGGGAGGGACCCAGTGTCTGTTGTGTCTCTACAATCTCTGTGTACAATTCTGACTGACACACTATCGGGTGTAATTCTTCCCAGATCTATACCCCACTGGTACCAGTGCACCCACTAATAAACTTCATCTGAGGGTGAAATATTCTAATTATAAAGTTAAATTACAGAACCTCTCTGACCTACTTTCCAGGAGCAGCCAGACCTGTCTGGTGAGATGCCCTCCTCAGCTCTGGAGTTTTCAGGCCCATACTTTTTCCTTTGAATTTTTATTGATTCTTTTCTCATACAACGCATCCCAACCTCAGCCTCCCATCCCTCCAATGCTGCCAGTCACCCCTCATGCTCCTCCTTCCACACAAGAACCACTGCTCCTCCATTTCCCTTCAGAAAAGAGCAGAACTTCTGGTGATATCAACAAACACGGCACAATGAGATGCAAGGAGACTAGCAAAAACCCTCACATCAAGGGTGGACGGGGCAACCCAATAGGAAAAAATAAACTGAGAGCATGGGAAAGAGTGAGAGACATCTTCACTCCCACTATTTGGAGTCCCACAAAAACCCTAAGCTAAACAACCATATATACACTGGACCTAGACAGTTCCCTGCAGGTGCCATGATTGCCTCTTCAGTCTCTGGGAGCCCCAAGAGCCCTGCTTAGTTTACTCTGTAGGCCATGTTTTCCTAGTGTACTCCACCCATCTGAAGGGGGGAAAAGCTCACATGGGAAATGCCCACCCTCCACAGCCAGCCCAGTTCTGGGCTTTGTCTTCTTAGTTCTGACCACATGTTCAGGAGAGAGCATGGAGGAAGATAATTTATGGTATGTCTTTCATTTATGGTCCCTGGACAATGGCTGTCTGTAAGGCTCAAGTGCCTGGAAATTGCAGAAGAATTCTATATCATAGTCCTTGCCTTCTCTTTAAAGGCTGCACAGCCAGAGAAACTAGATATATGCAACAATAATGGAGACATTTAATAAGAGTAGGAGGGACACTGAGCATGTAAAAAGAGGCAACTCTGTTTAGGATCAAACGTGGAATAAACAGAAGACAATTCATGAATAGAAGACAATTCATAAATGAATTTATGATAGGGGGCACCTGGATTTGAACCAGGGACCTCTTGATCTGCAGTCAAATGCTCTACCCCTGAGCTATACCCCCTCTCTGTCAGAAACGTTTAATAAGTGCTTTTCAACTTCATAGTATGTTCAACATTCCTACAACTTATAATTTATGCCTGGAATTTCCGGCACCACTGTCTCCACAAACTCATCCCAGACAGGTGCCTCTCCAGTCTGCTCTTGTCATGTCAGCTCCTCCCACACACATATCAGCTTATGTGAATAGCACAACTAGGGACAGAGAGACATAAGCCATGGAAAAGGTCATTAGATTTACATGCATGACTTCTTCAGTTATTCCCATGCCCTCAGTGTGAAGAGATCCTGCCTAACTTCTTTGGAGAACTATGTGGTCCCTGCATGTGACTTCATCTCTCCAGCCTATGGATGATCTGTGCGTTAGCCCCTGAGGGTGGTTTCTGAGTTGATGGTAAAGATGTCTCTTCAGGCCCGAGTTTGTCATCCATGAGCTATGACAGCACAACAGGAGGACACAGAGGGTCAGGGAATGCTGAAGATGTGGTCTCTACCGTGGCCTTCAGGTCTATCACCACTACATAGACTCATTGCCATTTGTTTTCATCAACATATATGACACAATTCAATTATTGTGAAAACTCATTATTAATGTAAAACATTATTGAGAAAGAAGCACAAAGCCTCTACAAATTCTTTTCTTATTGCTCCTGTCACACAAAGGAAATCATTCTCTCTTCTCTGTGCACTTACATAAAATACATACACCATGGTATGCCTTATTTAATCAGGTCTAGACATCAGTAACTAACTGACTTAATAGATGCAAAGTGTATTTCCATGCTTCTTTAATACTCTCTTTCCCATTAATTTCATGTCCCAACCTTTAGTTGGTTGACCGCCTATGTTTTTATCATGATGATTTTTTTAACACTGTGTATGTTGAATGTGCATCATTCTAAACAGAAAGAAGTCATCTGGTAGAACTTTTGATATTCCTGAAGCTAATGTCAGCCTTATGGTTATACTATATCATTTCCTTTACACGTGTACATTTTCCACAGATCTTAAGTTCTTTATGAAATACTTTAAGAACAATTTTCCATACATAGGTCATCAGATAATGAACATTTCTACTTTGTCTTCCAGGAGTGAATTGGGCTCCTGATCCTTTTGTTCTGGTTGACCCTAAAGGTCTGTTGGATGATAAAGGCCCTGTGACTTTCTTTACCTTCACCATGAGATGCTTCTTTACCACCATCTCTTCTGTGAGAAAGTCTCTCTTTCCCAGATTCCAAGTTCTCCAATGTTTCTTTTTTCTTTGTTTTTTTTTTTTGAGACAGGTTTTCTCTGTGGCTTTGGAGGCTGACCTGGAACTAGCTCTTGTAGACCAGGTTGGTTTCGAACTCACAGAGATCCCACCTGCCTCTGCCTCCCGAGTGCTGGGATTAAAGTCGTGCACCACCACAGCCCAGCTTCTCCAATGTTTCTTAACAAAAAGACATTCCTTCTTTTGGGATATCAAGCCTTCGTGTATGATGTAAATAGTAAGAAAACTTCTAGCCTTTGTGTCCCTCATGTGACCTATAATTCTTCCCACACTCTATGCTGATAATCTGGACATTTAATTTAAAGATTTTTCATGAAATAGTGTAGCTGTTAGAATGAAAACAACGCTTATAGGTTCATAAATTCGATTTGTACTTGGGGACTGTTTAGGAAGGATTGGGAGGTATGGACTGTGGAGGAGATATGTCACTGGTTGGGGGCGTTATGGTTTCAAATCCCATTTCAGGCCCAATGTTACTCTCTGCCTCCTTTTTGTGGATCAGATGTTAACTGTCATTTACTACCTCTGTGTGATACTTCTCACCATGGTGATGATGAACTAACCTCAGAAATTGTAAGCAATCCCCCATCAATAAGTGCTTTCCTTACAAGTTGCCTGGATCGTGGTGTGTTCATAGCACTAGGACAGTATAGTAACTATAAGGACCACTATAATAACACATAATAGTAAGTGAGCAATTGATATCAGGGCCTGAGTTATTGTAAAGACAGACTTGACCATGCTGTTTGTTGGAGGATTATGGAAGAAGAAGGGACTTTGGTTTAGAAAAGCAGATGAATGTGTTAAGTGGGGGTTCATATGCCATGCTTATGGGAGCTTGGGAAACGGTGCTCAGAGCAATGTGGTAGTAGAGGTCCAGCTCAAACAGCTTAGAGAGGAAGAAACTTAGTCATCATGATGTTTTGGCAAAGAATGTGCCTGCTTGTCCTTGTCTTAAAAATCTGCCAGAGGCTAAAGTGCAGAGTTTTGGACTAATGATGTCAGAGGAGATTCCAAGACAGCCTGTTGTTGACTGTGTCACATGGTATTGCTCATCACTCTTACACTAATCTACAATGAAAAGGAGCAAGAGGTCAGAGCAAAATACAAAATGGATGACACTGTTTCCTTGGAGTCATCCATCACCTTTGGCTCCAAACTTTGTCTTCAAGACAGAACCCTGAGACTTGAGTGGAAGGGTTTGATAAAGACATCCCATTTATGACTGAGTGCTGCAAAGTCTCTCATTCTCTGTACATTGTCCAGTTGTGGGTCTATGGTTTAATTTCCATATACTATGAGGAGAAGTGTCTCTCATATGGATTGAGCAAAGCACTGATCTATGGGAATAGCGATGTGTCATTAGGAGTCATTTTATTGCCATGTTCATTTAGCAAAAGAAATATTAGTAGGTTTTCTTCAAGGGCCTTTGCCCCAGTTAGTCTCAGATTCATGGTCATTGTAGCATTGTCAGATAGGTGTTCCAACTCACGCAGTGGGACATAAACCCAATTTTTTAAAAATTGTGGTTATGCTGGGTAGTGGTGGCACACACCTTAGTCCCAGCATCCTGGAGGCTGAATCAGGTGGATCTATGAATTCCAAACCATCCTGGACTAAAGAGCAAGTACCAGGAGAGCCAGGACTACACAGAGAAACCATGTCTCAAAAAATAATAATGATAATAAATTAAAAGTTGTGGAGATCAGCAGTGGGACCCAACACACCCAGAAACTGCCAAGGCCCCGCTGGCAGTTCTGCCTGCATTCATGACAAGAGGACAGACATCAGAGTATTGGAACTGTTTGTATCTACCAGAGGGGAACCTTGGTCCCATACCCACCAGGAGAGGAAGAGACTCCTGCTACATCCACCAGAAGAAAGGATGAAAGAGGTCAATGTAAAATCACATTCAACAACAGAAATCCCAATATGACACCACCAGAGACTAGGACCCATACACTAGCAAGAGCTGAACATCACAATGCAGAGGAAGCAGAAGAGAATGACCTTAAAAACATCTTCAGGAAAATGACAGAGTACCTCAAAAAGGGCATGGGAAAATCCCTTAAAGAAATGGAAGAAAAAACAAACAAAAATACAAGATATCAACAAATCTCTCAAGGAAACAGTTCAAGATCTAAAAACTGAAATAGAGACAATAAAGACAGCACAATCTGAGAGACTGCTGGAAATAGAAAAGCTGGGTAAATGATCAGGAACAACAGACGTAAGCATAACCAACAGAATACAAGAGATGGAAGAGAGAATCTCAGGAGTTGAAGGCACACTAGCGGAAATAGAATCATCAACCAAAGAAAATCTATTTTTCTATTTAAAATTTTTTATTAGTTCAAATTAGGTAACAAGCTTGTTTCACATGTAAGTCCCTTCTCCCTCTCCCTTCCCTCACCCCTATTCCTCCTCTCCCGCCTCCAACCTACCCCCACCCCATCTACCCTCCACTCCCCAGGCAGGGTAGGGCCCTCAAAGGGGACTCTGCAAAGTCCACCAAATCTTCCTGGGCTGGTCCTGGGCCCTTCCCCATGTGTCCAGGGCCAGAATGTATCCCTTCACGTGGGATGGGCTCTCAAAGTCCCTTCTTACACCCTAAAGGGAAAATACTAATCCACTAACAGTGGCTCCCTGGAGTGCAGAGGCCTCCTTATTGACATCCATGTTCAGGGGTCTGGATCAGTCTTGTACTGGCCTCCCAGACAACATGGTCAGATGTGCTCCCCCTTGTTCAGGCCAATTGTTTCTGTGGGTTTCTCCAACCTGGTACAGACCCCTTCGATCATCATTCCTCCCTCTCTTCCAATAAATTCTAGGTTTCAGTTCAGTGTGTATCTGTGGATGTCTGTCTCTGCTTGCATCAGCCACTGGATGAGGGCTCTAGGATGGCATAAAGAGTAGTCATCAATCTCATTTTAGGGCAAGGGCTTTTAGGTTATCCTCTTCACCATTGCCTGGATTGTCAGATCGTGTCATCCTTGTAGGTCTCTGGAGATCTCCTTAGTTCCAGTTCTCTTCTTGGACCTATAGTGGCTGCCTCTAATATGGTATCTCTCATCCTTTTCTCTCTCCTCTATTCTTCCCCGGACTCAATATTTCTGCTCCTCCATTTCTTCTCCTCTTCTCCTGGTGATAGATATGGATCTATCTGCAATCTTCTGCATGTCCGAATCCAATTGTGCCAGCACCATTTGTTGAAGATGCTATCTTTTTTCCATTGTATATTTTTAGCACCTTTGTCAAAAATAAAGTGTTCGTAGGTGCGTGGGTTAATATCAGTGTTTTCAATTCTATTCCATTGGCCTATCTGTCTATTTTTGTGACAATACCAAGCTGTTTTTCAGACTATGGCTCTATAATAGAGCTTGAAGTCAGGGATGGTGATGCCTCCAGAATATCCTTTATTATAAAGAGTTATTTTGGCTCTCCAGAGTTTTTTGTTTTTCCATATAAAGTTGAGTATTGTTCTTTCAATGTCTGTGAAAAACTGTGTTGGGATTTTGATGGGGATTGCGTTGAATCTGTAGATTGATTTTGGCAGGATTGCCATTTTTACTATGTTAATTCTACCTATCCAAGAGCATGGGAGATCTTTCCATTTTCTGGTATCTTCTTTAATTTCTTTCTTTAAAGTCTCAAAGTTCTTATTGTACATGCATTTCACTTTTTTGGTTAGTGTTACCCCAAGATATTTTATGTTGCTTGTGGATATTGTGAAAAGTGATGTTTCCCTGATTTCTTTCTCATTGGATTTATCATCTGTATATAGTAGGGCTACTGATTTTTTTGAGTTAATTTTGTATCCTGCTACCTTGCTGAAGGTGTTTATCAGCCGTAGGAGTTCCCTGGTAGAGGTTTTCGGGTCACAAATGTAGACTATCATGTCATCTGCAAATAGTGAAAGTTTGACTTTTTCCTTTCCAATTTGTATCCCTTCGATCCCTTTTCTTGTCTTATTGCTCTAGCTAGAACTTCAAGTACAATATTGAAGAGATATGGAGAGAGTGGACAGCCTTGTCTTGTTCCTGATTTTAGAGGAAACTCTTTGAGTTTCTCTCCATTTAGTTTGATGTTGGCTATTGGTTTGGTGTATATTGCGTTTATCATGTTTAGATATGTTCCTGTTATTCCTGTTCTCTCCAAGATCTTTATCATGAAGGGATGTTGGATTTTGTCAAAGGCTTTTTCAGCATCTAGTGAGATGATCATGTGGTTTTTCTTTTTCAGTTTGTTTATATTGATGGATTTTCATATGTTGAACCATCCTTGCATCCCTGGGATGAAGCCTACTTGGTCATGGTGGATGATTTTTCTGATATGTTCTTGGATTAGGTTTGCCAATATTTTATTGAGTATTTTAGCATCGATATTCATGAGGGATATTGGTCTGTAGTTCTCTTTCTTAGTCATATGTGTGGCTTGGGTATCAAAGTGATTGTAGCCTCATAGAAAGAGTTTGGCAATAACCCACCTGCTTTTATTGTGCAGAACAGTTTGAGGAGTGCTGGAATTAGCTCTTGTTTGAATTTCTAGTAGAATTCTGCAGTGAAGCCATCTGGCCCTGGGATTTTTTTTGTTGGGAGGCTTTTGATGACTGCTTCTATTTCATTCAGGATTATAGGTCAATTTAAACTGCTTATCTGTTCTTGGTTTAATTTTGGTAAGTGATATCTATCCAGGAAACTGTCCATTTCCTTCAGATTTTCGAATTTGGTGGAGTACAGGTTTTCAAAGTATGACCCGAAGATTCTCTGGATTTCCTTGGTGTACGTTTTATATCCCCCTTTTCGTTTCTGATTTTGTTAATTAGCGTGCTCTCTCTCTGCATTTTGGTTAGTTTGGCTAGAGGTTTGTCTATCTTCTTGATCTTCTCAAAGAACCAACTCTTTGTTTCATTAATTCTTTGTACTGTTTTCCTAGTTTCTACTTTATTGATTTCAGCCCTCAGTTTGATTATTTCCTGGCATCTACTCCTCTGTGGTGAGTTTGCTTCTTTTTGCTCTAAAGCTTTCAGTTGTTCTGTCAATTCTCTAGTGTGAATTTCTCTAGTTTCTTCATGTGGGCACTTAGTGCTATGTACTTTCCTCTTAGTACTGCTTTCAGAGTGTCCCATATGTTTGGGTATGTTGTGTCTACATTCTCATTAAATTCTAGGAAATCTTTAATTTCTTTTTTTATTTTTTCCTCGACCCAGGAATTGTGCAATTGGGTGTTACTTAATTTCCATGAGTTTGTAGTTTTTCTGTAATTCGTGTTGTTGTTGAATTCTAGCTTTAATGCATGGTGATCTGATAAGATACAGGGGGTTATTTCAATTCTTTTGTAACTGTGGAGGTTTGCTTTGCTGCCAACTATGTGGTCAATTTTACAGAAGGTTCCATGTGCGCTGAGAAGAAGGTATATTCTTTTGTGTTTGATGGAATGTTTACAGATATCTGTTAAACCCATTTGGGTCATAACTTCTGTCAGATCCTTTGTTTCTTTGTTAAGTTTCTGTCTGGAGGTCCTGTTTAGTAGTGTAAGGTGGGTGTTACAATAAATCTTTTTGCCAAAAGCTGCCTGAGCCCCACCGCCACGTGTGTGCTTTACACCAGCCACCTGCCCGAGTTAGGCCCAAATGAATACACAGAGAGAGACTTGTATTAGTTACAATGCTGCTTGGCCAATGACCAGGATTCTCATCTGTTAGCTCAGTGTCAATTATCATATGTCTATATATTTTATAAGACTTATCTTATCGGACGCCTTATTGGCGTCCCTCCTTGCTGGTGAATCACATTGTGCCGCTGGAGCAGGAGCCGAGGGGAAAAAGAGAGCGACACTTCCTTTTTCCTCTTCTTAAATATGAGTCTCCTTGCTATGTCACTTCCTGTCTGGAACACCACTTCTCTACTACATTTCCCAGAATCCTCTTTGACTCCTAGTCCAGCCTAACCTGCTGTCTCATTGGCCAAGCAAGTACTTTATTTATAAACAGACACAGAATATTTCCCCCATCAGGGGGGTGTTGAAGTTTCCCACTATAAGTGTGTGAGGTTTTATGTGTGATTTGAGTTTTAGTAATGTTTCTTTTACAAACTTGGATGCCTTTGTATTTGGGGAATAAATGTTCAGACTTCATCCTGATGGATTTCTCCTGTGATGAGTAGGAAATGACCTTCTTCATCTCTTTTGACTGATTTTAGTTTAAAGTCCAATTTTTTGGATATTAGGATTGCTACCCCTGCTTGTATCTTGGGTCCATTTGTTTGGAAATCTTTCCCCAACCTTTAATTCTTAGGTGCCGTCTGTCTTTGAGGTTGAGGTGAGTTTCTTGTAAGCAGCAGAAGGAAGGATTCTGTCTTCTTATCCATTCTGCTAATCTGTGTCTTTTTATAGGGGAGTTAAGACCATTAATGTTGATGGATATTAATGACCATTGATTATTGTTCATTCTTGTTTGTTTTTGATTTGGTGATGGTGGAAAGATTATGTGTGGGATTCTATGTCTTTTTCTTTTGACTGTTGAAAAATTGGGATTATCTATTGCCTATGTTTTTCTGGTTGAAGTTAACTACCCTGGGCTGCAGTTTACCTTCCAGTACTTTCTGTAGGGCTGGATTGGTGGATAAGTATTGTTTGAATCTGGTTTTAGCATGGAATATCTTGTTTTCTCCATCTATAATGAAAGCTTTACTGGGTATAGTAGTCTGGGCTGGCATCCATCGTCTCTTAGTGTAGGTAGAATATTGATCCAGGACCTTCTGGCTTTCAGAGATTCCAAGGAAAAGTCAGGGGTGATTCTAATAGGTTTGCCTTTATAGGTTACTTGACCTTTTTCCTTTGCTGCTCTTAATATTTTCTCTTTGTTGTGTATGCTTGGTGTTTTGATTATTATGTGGTGAGGTGACCTTTTTTTTGGTCCAGTCTATTTGGTGTTCTGTAGGCTTCTTGTATTTTCATTGGCATGTTTCTTTAGGTTGGGAAATTTTTCTTTTATGATTTTGTTGAATGTGTTTTCTGCACCTTTGAGTTGGATTTCTTCACCTTCTTCTATACCTATTATTCTTAGGTTTGGTCTTTTCACAGTATCCCATATTTCCTGGATATTTTGTGTTAGGGATTTGTAGGACTTAAGATTTTCTTTGGTTGATGAATCTATTTCCACTAGTGTGTCTTCAACTCCTGAGATTCTCTCTTTCATCTCTTGTATTCTGTTGGTTATGCTTACATCTGTAGTTCCTGATCGTTTACCCAGCTTTTCTATTTCCAGCATTGCCTCAGATTGTGCTTCCTTTATTGTCTCTATTTCGGTTTTTAGGTCTTGAACTGTTTCTTATGTTTTTTGTTTTTTTTTTTTTTTGTCTTCAATTTCTTTAAGGGATTTTCTCATGTCCTCTTTGCGGTCCTCTATCATTTTCCTGCAGATGTTTTTAAGGTCAAGGTCATTCTCTTCTGGTTCATCTGCATCATGATGTTGAGGCCTTACTGGTATATGGTTCCTAGTCTCTGGTGGTGTCAAATTGAGTTTTCTGTTGTTGGATGTGCTTTTACCTTGTCCTCTTCTCATCTTTTCTTCTGGTGGGTGTAGCAAGTGTTTCTTGTTCTCCTGGTGGGTGTGGGACCACGGTTTCCTTCTGGTAGATGCAAACAGATCCAATACTCTGATGTCGGTCCTCTTTTAGTGGATGGAGGTGTCACTGTTACCCGGGTGTCGGAAATGTCCAGGTGTGCCGGTCCCGCCAGGAGGGCAGTTGGAGGCAGAGCTGTAACTGGGCCTCGGGGTGTTGGATCCCGCTGCAATCCGTATGGTCACTTGTGTCAGATAACTCTGAGCAGTGACGACGAACTGGAACTGGAAACAGTTCCTGGCCTACCTGGGCCGGCAGATGGAGCCTGGGCTGCCTCTGGGTGTTCGGTTTCGTAACCCGCAACCGCCAAACTCCTGATTGATATTGATGATTACCTATCTCCTCTGATAATGTGTGGACCTTCCAGCAACATGAGTATTTCTCAATACAGATGAGGAAGTTGAGCACCAGCTTAGCTTCTCCATGTTTACAACATAAACAAGTGTTGGCTTCAGAGAATCAGTCATCCCCAAGATGCAGCAATCCCATCCTTAAGTATCTATCCAAAGGACTCTGTCTTGTATAGAAAAGGTGCTTACTCATCCATTTTCATTGCTGCTCTGCTCATAATACCCAGAGACAGGAAACATGCTGGACACCCATCAACTGATCATTGGATAATGAAAGTGTGGGACATGTACACAATGGACTAATATTCAGACATTAAGAAAAAGGAAGATTTCAAAATTACAGGAAAATGGATGGAGCTAGAAGCAATCATCCTGAATGAGGTCCAAATAATCAAAAATCAAATATTGGATTTTTCTCTTATATGCAGATGTAAGCTTTTAAACATTTGATCTGTGAGTTACATCTGAAATAACCACAGAGGTTGGGTACCTATTAAGCCACCATGTGGTAGGAGAGGATCTTCCAAAGAAGGGAAAAGAGCATATAGCACTATGGAGAGGTAATGGGAAATTAGAATAGAAGATTTAACCAGGAAGGGGGATGGGAGAGAAGGGAAAGAGAATACGATGGGGAGAGACAATTAGCACTGGCCTTTTGAAACTGATGTGAAAATCTACTTCAATAGAGGTTCCCTAAAATATATACCTATATCACATGAATTTAAATGCTACCAAATAAAACCTCCAGGGCCAGGAATCTGTTACACTTGGCTGAATAGGTGGCCAAATGTGCTCCATGAACCCCAAGAGAATTGCCATCTATTCACAACCTGATGGTAAGACCCTATAGTTGAAGGGAATAAAGTTTCTTTGAAAATATTTTCATCAGTTTTTGTGAATTTCATACAATGTATTTTGATCATATTCACCTTCAACGCCTTCTTTTACCTCCTCTTCACAGATCCATCCCACATTTACATCCCCAGCTTTGTGTCCACCAATTTTTACTATCCCCACATTTCAGGCTGTGGGGCCATCCAATGGAATAATGTTGACATACCATGAGTCACACCATTTAAAAAACTGTTCTCTCTCCTCATAAACCATTAATTGCTGAAGACCCAATCCTTTGAGTTTGGCTTTACAGGTGGGGCTGTAGGAGGAGCTGTATGCAGGCTTCTGGGCATCAGTGCTTCTGTCCAAGCTGTGGATTAGGATAGGAGGGAACAGGACATGAGGAGGAGGAAGAAAGGCTTGCAGTTGGCTCAGGGCTGGGCCTCAAAGGAGAAAGCAGATGACAGCAGACTACTAGCAAGTACACATTTCAGGGAATGGACATACAGGTTCAAAGATGTTTATTAGAGATACATGAAGCAGATGGGGGTATAGCTCAGGGGTAGAGCATTTGACTGCAGATCAAGAGGTCCCTGGTTCAAATCCAGGTGCCCCCTTCCTACTGTATCTTTTAGATACAACAGACAAAATTTGAAGTACTGGTTAACATAGAGACAACCAATATACTGTGTTTCCTGTGTCCTGGATTCTGCTCAGGCTTGGTCCCTGGTCTCCTTTCTGAGAGGCACTCGTCCTGGACTCACTGTGAGACTCATTCAGTTCACACACATGTTGTGATACAGGCTTGCCCTCCAAGGCTGCACAGGGCTCAGTCAGTGCAGGAAGTCAGCAGAGTGGAGTCCTATGAAGTTGAGGAGTGGGATTCTAACTCTGTCAACTTTCCACAGTCAACTCCTTGGGAAATCCCTGATGAACCCCCCAGAAAGGGTGTGCCTTACATGCTACTACCCACTAGACTGTGCCTCGGCTCCTGCTCCTTCTGAGAAAAGACTTGATCCATGAGTTTGTCTCCTATTGAGACTGAGACTCTAAGGAAAAGGAAAAATGCTGACCTCCCTTTGTGTCCTCAGCATGGCTCATAGTGACCTGACCTTAAGAAGCTCCATGGTTGTTTGTTGAGTGAATATATGATGTAAAGGGCAGCCTTCTGATATCTTGGAGGACAGATAAAGTTCTCTCCAGGCTACAGCGTTGGTCCATTGGAAACCCAGACACATCATCTCATGTTTTGGTCCCTTACAGAAACTTATGTGTGAACTCAAGGAAAACACCACAGCTAAGTGTCCTTTCCAGGGCCAAAGCTCATGTCTTTAGCACCCCTCAATAGAGTGGGCATTGAGATGGCTGCCTAAGTGTGGAGAGGGGAAGGGAGGAGGACAGACTTCTATAGAACAATCTTTCAAGCCAAGATCATTAGGAGGAACCAGTAGATCATGAACACGTAGGGAGCCTTGGTGTGATGCCAGGGTGGAAGAGGTGCTAATGAGAGGTTACCTTACCTATAAGTGGGGGTATAGCTCAGGGGTAGAGCATTTGACTGCAGATCAAGAGGTCCCTGGTTCAAATCCAGGTGCCCCCTTACTTAAGTATGATTTTGGTAGTTAATTTTCCACATTAATCATGGGGAGGACATCAATGAGGCATGGAAGTCTCCATTGGTTTAGGTGTCTTGAATAAACTTGAGAGCCTCCCTCTCTGGGCTCCATACTGCAGTAATTTGATGGTGTGAACCAGGATAACTTAGTCTCCTAGCAGAACTCTCACCCAAGGGCCCAGACACTCATGACTCTGACTCCACACTCTCCCCAGTATGCACAATGGTCAGAAACTGAAGATGTCAGAAGGACAAAGAAAGAAAATGTATCACAAAGGAAGGAAGATGTGGGCTTCACTCAGACTTTTGCAAGTACAGGGTTCAATGAATGAAATGTGAACTCAGTAGCAAATGTTAAAGAAATCTAAGGCCAAAGGGAAGATTTTAAAAACCTAGGCTACAAGAGCTGATGCATATAGGACAACAATTTATGAGGGTAGATAATTTTTCAACAGAAACTCTTGACACTAGAAGATGATAAATTTGTTTGGGGCACCATGACACCTCTCACCACACCACAAAAGGCTGTGTTCCATCCCTGGAACTGGGATGTTTTATTTGACAAACATGGATTCTCAGAAAATCATATCCCCTGTGTAGGGCAATTCCAATTAATCTCTGGTGTCCCAGAGAGCCCCCCAGGACATCACAGTCCATTGGCATTGCTCTCAATTGCACAAGAGAACTTTCTGAGCAAAACCTATGTGCTGAAGACACCACATAAATTAGTCGCAAGACATGTGAACCAAGTTGGCACTGACCAGGAACTTTTCTTCCTGTTGATTAACTTTCATCCTGCTGGAGGGTGCTTACAAAGTCATCAATTGTCTCACCAAGATGTAGACTCTGTGAATGCAATAGTGACTTGCATGGAAGGTAACCACCTCTTTTTGTTGGATTTGAGACCTGCTCCACACAAGGAAATAGATACGTGGTACTGCAAACTTAAGAACACATGGCAGGTAGGGCAGGGTAGGCAGAAGCAAATGTTCTTGGTCCCGACTTGAGAACCTTTGAACCAGATTCTCTGGGAACAGGACCTGAGAATGACCTCTGTCTCTAAGACACTCTGGGGATGATTCAGACTCATGGGTTGTTTATAGCTATTAATTTTACATAATCATTTCTATGCTACAGATGTGGAAAACATTTGATAAATCAGGCCTAAAGAAGACAAGCCTCATAATGACCATGTCATGGCAGAATTCACATTTAAGATGAAGGGGCCATTGTACCCACCTTCTTGAGCAAGGATGGAGCAGCCTCCATTGTCTCTCTTCTTCCTACCTATTAGTCTCCTTTTGCATACACCCTCAGTGTATCAGAAGATGATAAACCTGAGAACAGAATCAGTCCTCAGAATTTGTGGAGGAATGAGAACCAGAGAGTCTATGGTCTCAGGAGCACAACATGGCCAGCAGCATACTGTCTTGTGTCTGGTGCTACCTGACATGTAGGCAATTGCTCTACTACTGACTTTTGCCCTTGTCCCTGTGTAGACTCTCCTCATTACAGCATCTCTGCACTGCCTCACCAAAGGTCATAATGTTCTTTGTGACTCTCGGCACCTGTTCCCTAGGAAACCAGACTCACCAAGAATAAAACGTAATATTAAGAAGAGAAAAGGACACTGTAATCTCCCAACACTGTTGTGTGTGTGTGTGTGTGTGTGTGTGTACACAGGCAAGCATTCATGCATGTTTGATGTGTTTCTATAAGAGGGCATATGTTTGCCATGGAGCACATTGGAAGGTCCAAGATGTCAGACCTCAATATCTGATTTATTTGAAGCAGAGTGCCTTTTATTGCTTAAAACTGGGAAATATACAGTAGGCTAACAGCCAGGACCCTCCAGAATCTCCTGTGTCCAACTGCCACTTTTGCTTAAGAGCTCTTGATTACATATATGTGCCTCTGCATCTGGATTCTTCATAACACACACACACACACACACACACACACACACACACAGACAGACAGACACACACACACACACACACACACACACACACATACACACACACATACACACACACACACACACACACACACATACACACACACACACACACACACACACACACACACACACAGACACACACACACACACATACACACACAACACACACAGACACAGACACACACACACACACACACACAGACACACACACACACACACACACACACACATACACACACACACAGACACAGACACACACACACACACACACATACACACACAGACACACACACACACAGACACACACACACAGACACACACACACACACATACACACACAGACACACACACACATACACACACACACATACACACACACATACACACACACACACAACACACACAGACACAGACACACACACACACACATACACACACATACACACACAGACACAGACAGACACACACACACACACACACACACACACACACACACACACACACACACACACACTCCACAGGAGATAGATAGATAGAGAGAGAGAGAGTTTCTCAGGTTAGTGCAACAAGTGGCATGATGAGCCACTTCTAGACAGCATTGTGATAATTGGATTTGGGGGGCATCATAGTCACTGTGCAGAAATAGCTGAGTCTTCTGCACAGTGTTGTGGGTCTGCAAGTTCCTTCTGTGTCTCCAGCAAAGACTGCAGGCTGTGGAGCTGTCCATGGAGCTCCCACCTTGTCAGACTCTGCTTGGCCATACACATGGTTATGTAGCAAATGGTGTCTGAAAATTTGAGTTCAATGAACTTAAAATGCTGAAGCATGACAGCCAGAGCAGGAATCCTGAAAATTTAGAAGAGGTGCCAGCCAACAACCTCTATTGGATGTCCACATTCCAACAATCAGCCTGTAATCCAAGAGGCAGTCTGCTTCACTCCATAGACGGGAATCCCCTATACCCAGCTCTGGAGAATCAGCTGGATTTCTCCAGTTTAGGCAGAAAAACACCTCGATTTTTACAGCCCCCATCTTTAGGGTCACTGTCCACCGCCCACTCCTGTTGTTGTCCGGGCTTCCAAACATAGTTCTAGATGCAGATGCTGGTTCATGCTACTGAAATTGCCATGGCTGAAGATTAGGGAACCCACCCCATCTTCTAAATATGATGAAAACAGAGTCACCTGAAAGATCTGGAATCCAAGGAACACACATAGCCTGCTGGATGCACTTTACACTGGTGAGCTAGCAGATGGTGAATCCCAGACATCTGAGTTTTCTTGTCACACAATGTGCGCAGTATGCGGAGAACCTGGAAGGCCACCAGTCACCAGGACATGGATTAAGGTGGCCTTTTGTGGTTTCTGAGACTATAAGTAGGATCATTTTGTCACATATCACTGGGGACATTTAAACCTTGGACAAAGGATTCAAAGGCTGAGAACACAGTAAGAATCAGGAGTGATGCAACTGAGCATTGTTCAGTTTCCATGAGTTCTTAGGGTTTCTGCATTTTGTGTTATTGTTAAATTCTAACTTTAAACCATGGTGACTTGATAAGATACAGAGGGTTATTCCAATGTTTTTGTATCTATTGAGGTTTGCTTTGTTGTAGATTATATGGTGGATTTTAGAGAAGGTTCCATGTGGCATTGAGAAGAAGGTATGTTCTTTTGTTTTTGTATGGAATGTCTGTTAAACCCAATTGAGTCATAATTTCTCTTAGTTCCTTTATTTCTTTGTTAAGTTTCTGTCTGATAGTCCTGTCTGGTGAGAGTGGAATGTTGAAGTCTCCCACTATAAGTATGTGGGTTTTCATGTGCTATTTAAGTTCAAGTAACAGTTCTTTTAAAAATGTGGGTGCCTTTGTATTTGAAGCATAGATGTTTAGAGTTGAGACTTCATCTTGACAGATTTTTCCTGTGATAAATATGAACTTACTTACTTCATCTCTTGATTCATTTTACTTTGAAGTCTAACATATTAGATAATAGGATAGCTACACAAGCTTTTTTGGTAGGTCCATTGGATTTGAAAATCTTTCCAACCCTGTACTCCGAGGTTATGTCTGTCTTTTAAGTTGTAGTGTGTCTCTTGTATGCCGAAGAAGGATGGATTCTGTCTTCATATCCATTCTGTTACCCTTTGTCTTTTTATAGGTGAAATAAGACCACTGATATTACGGAATCTTAGTGACCATTGATTGTTCTTTTTTGTTTCTTTTGTGTTTGTTGTTGGTGGTGGTATTGTGTGTGTTTCCCTCTTTTTTTGGCTTTTGGTAATGTAAGATTATATATTGCCTATATTTTGTGAGTATAGCTAATTACCTGGAGTTGGTGTTTTCCTTCCAGTACTTTCTGTGGGACTGGATGGGTGATATGATATTCTTTGAATCTGGTTTTGTCATGGAACATCTTGTTTTTCTCCCCATAATGATTGCAAGCTTTGCTGGTTATAGTAGTCTAGGCTGGCATCTGTGGTCTCTTAGTTTGTAGACCATCTATGCAGGACCTTCTCAGCCTTTCTGAGATTCCACTGAGAAGTCAGGTATAATTCTGATATGTCAGCCTGTATATGTTACTTGGCCTTTTTCCTTAGCAGCTCTTAATATTCTTTCTTTATTCTGTATGTTTGGTATTTTTGTTATAATGTGTCAAGGGGAGTTTTGTTTTGTTTTCTTTTGTTATGTTTTGTTTTGTCAAGTCTATTTGGTGCTCTGTAAGTTTCTTGTACTTTCACAGGCATGTCCTTCTTTAGGTTGAGAAACTTTTCTTCTATGGTTTTGTTGAATATGTTTTCTGCACCTTAGAGCTGAGCTTCTTCAACTTCTTCTATCCCTATTATTCTTAACTTTGGTATTTTCATGGTGTCCCATATTGCCTGGATATTTTGTGTCAAGGATTTGATGGACTTAACATTTCTTTGTTCAATGAATCTGTTTCCTCTAGTGTATCTTCAACACCTGAGATTCTCTCTTCCATCTCTTGTGTTCTGTTGGTTAGGCTTGCATCTGTAGTTTCTGATCCCTACTCAGATTTTCTATTTCCAGCATTCCCTCATTTTGTGTTTTCTTTATTGCCTCTGTTTCAGTTTTCAAGTCTTGAACTGTTTGAATTGTCTCCTTCACCTGCTTGATTGTGTTTTCTTGGCTTTCCTGGCTGTCTTTAAGAGATTTGCTGATTTCTTGCATTTTTTTTGTCTTTTGTTCCATTTCTTTAAGGGATTTTCACATTTATTCTTTAAGGGCCTCTATCATCTTCGTAAAGTTGTTTTAAGGTCATTCACTTCTGTTTCATCTGAGTTGGGATGTCACGTCTTGCTGGTGTAGAGCCCCTAGACACTGGTGGTATCATATCACTCTTTATGTTGTAGAATGTGTTCTTACACTGTCTCTACCCATCTTTCCTTCCAGTGGGTGAAGTTATTGCCACTTCTGGTACATGTAGGCCCAAGATTCAGATGGCCGCAAATGCAGTGCTGTATGGTTTGGGCTGCCCTCAGTTCTCTGGGGATTTGGGTCCTCAAGGAGGAGGGAAAGGAAAAGGCCCAGCAATCACCTCTCTGAGTGGGTACAGGACCAAGGATTTGATGGCAGCTGATGCTGTGCTGGACGGTTTGGGTTCCCTCAGGTATCTGGAGATTTGGTAAGGACTAGGCAATGTGCCCAAGTCAAGGCCTCCAACAAGGGGAAAAGGAGAGGGCCCAGAATACAGATGCTGGAGATATGAGCAAAGTTCCAGAGCACAGGTGCTGGAGACATGAGCACAAGTCTAGAGCAGAGAATTTGGGCCGACAAAGGAGGGATGGTGCAGCCTGTCCTGCAGGGGCTCCCAGGAAGTGTAAGGTTGGTTCCCACTTCACGTTCCAGGAGTCAGGAAGGCACAGGAGAGCCTTCACCATGCTTACGCCCCACACTCTTACTGTGATTTAATTGTTCTGGGGGAAGGCCTGGGAAAAAGACCTTTTATAGATACTTCAAGTGATTCTAATTTATTTGGGGTAAAGAAACACAACAATATATCCTTAGAATTTACTGGTTCAAGGAGAAAATATTTTAACACTAGAGCGTAGTAAGAAGAAATTAAAAGTAGGTATCTATGTAAAAGGTCAAAACTAGATACGTATTGGGGCACCAGGATTTGAAAGAAGACCTTCTTGAGCTGCCATCATAAACTCTACCACTGAGCTATACCCCAAAGAGGCTGAGTACAGCTAATACTTCATTAGAACCTCTTCAACCTTCGTTCAACACCCAGGATACCTACATGTTCATGATCTGCTGTTAATGATCCAGAAATCCACAGGTTTTCTACATTGATGTCTCCCATTCCTCTGCCCTCTTCAGCTTTGAGTAGCCGAATGCGCATGCACACACACACACACACACTCTCTCTCTCAGGGTGTGGTAAAGGCATCAGCATTGACATTGAAAAATGCCTGTCTGTGGGTTTGTCCATAAATTCACACAAAGAGATAGGACAAGACCTTTTGGTCTTTGGTACTTGATGACCCTCAGATGAAGCTCAGGGAGAGTATTCCCCATGATCTAAGCACTCGGGAAGACACTCACTAGGACACTCTGTGATATCTTCATTCAATAAACACTTAGTAGCTTGGTAGTTTCTGGACCCTGTGTGTCTCTTGTATGCTGCTTAGGATGGATTCTGTCTTCATATCCACTCTGCTACCCTGTGTCTATTTATAGGTGAAACAAGACCACTGATATTAAGGAATCTTAGTGACCATAGATTGTTCTTTTTAGTTACTTTTGGGTTTTAGGTGGTGGTTGTACTGTGTATGTTTCCATCTTTTTTTTTTTTGGCTTTTGGTAATGTGAGATTATATATTGCCTATGTTTTGTGAGTATAGCTAATTTTCTGGAGTTGGTGTTTTCCTTCCAGTACTTTCTCTAGGACTGGATGGGTGATATGTATTCTTTGAATCTGATTTTGTCATGGAACATCTTGTCATTCTCCGAAATTGTGATTGAAAGCTTTGCTGGTTGTAGTTCTGTGTGGCATCTGTGTTCTCTTAGTGTTTGTAGACCATCTCAGCCTTTCCGAGATTCCACTGAGAAGTCAGGTATAATTCTGATATGTCAGCCTGTGTATGTTACTTGGCCTTTTTCCTCAGCAGCTCTTAATATTCTTTCTTTATTTTGTATGTTTGGTATCATTATTATAATGTGTCAAAGGGAGTTTTGTTTTGTCTTCTTTTGTTATGTTTTGTTTTGTCAAGTCTATTTGGTGCTCTGTAAGTTTCTTGTACTTTCACAGGCATGTCCTTCTTTAGGTTGAGGAACTTTTCTTCTATGGTTTTGTTGAATATGTTTTCTGCACCTTAGAGCTGAGCTTCTTCAACTTCTCTTATACCTATTATTCTTAGCTTTGGTATTTTCATGGTGTCCCATATTGCCTGTTTTTTTTCTGTCCAGGATTTGTTGGACTTAACATTTCTTTGGACAATGAATCTATTTCCTCTAGTGTATCTTCAACACTAGAGGATTCTCTCTTCCATCTCTTGTGTTCTGTTGGTTAGGCTTGCATCTGTAGTTTCTGATCCTTACTCAGATTTTCTATTTCCAGCATTCCCTCATTTTGTGTTTTCTTTATTGTCTCTGTTTCAGTTTTCAAGTCTTGAACTGTTTGAATTGTCTCTTTCACCTGCATGATTGTGTTTTCTTGGCTTTCCTGGCTGTCTTTAAGAGATTTGCTGATTTCTTGCATTTTTTTGTCTTTTGTTCCAATTCTCTAAAATATTTTCACATTTCTTCTTTAGGGGCCTCTATCATCTTCATAAAGTTTTTTTATGGTCATTCCCTTCTGTTCCATCTGAGTTGGGATGGACAGGTCTTCTTAGTGTAGAACCCCTAGACACTGGTGGTATCATATCACTCTTTATGTTGTAGAATGTGTTCTTAATCTGTCTCTACCCATCTCTCCATCCAGTGGGTGAAGATATGGCCTCCATCGATAGACACAGGCCCAAGATTCAGAAGGCAGAAGATGCAGTGTTGTATGGTTTGGGCTTCCCCCAGGTCTCTGGAGATTTGGGTCTTCAACGAGGAGGGAAAGGAGAAGGCCCAGCAATCACCTCTCCGAGTGGGTACAGGACCAAGGCTTTGATGGCAGCAGATGCAGTGCTGGATGGTTTCGGGCTCTCCACAGATCTCTCTCCTGTTGGGTTTGGGCCCAAGTCTCCAAAGCCAGCAGATGCAGTGCTGGATGGTTTGGGCTTCCCCCAGGTATCTGGAGATTTGGTATCAGGACCAGGCAATGTGCCCCAGTCAAGGCCTCCAACAAGGGGGAAAGGAGAGGGCAGGTGCTCACCTCTCTCAGTGGATGTGGAAGCCAAGGCTCTGGTGGGGGCAGATTCTGGATGGTTTGTGCTCCCTCCTGGCAACATTCTTAGGAGGGTATTTGTGCTGCCTCTAGAGCCACAGGGTTCCACAAGGTGGGTGACATGGGACTTTTCTTCCTTTTGTGGCTGTGGATACCATTCAGCACTGCCTTCTTGGCTTCCAAGGACTTTACTTTCAGCTTTCCTAGGGTAAGAACTTCCTTTTTCACTTTTGTGACATCTTGGCAAAAAGCATAATTTAAAAATTTTAAAGAAAAAGAAAGACTACAGACAAAGGCCTTAATTGGTAAATCCATAGTGGGTCAATGAAGTGCAATGGAGGTCTGAGAACATGGGTACACGAAAGAAATTAATGTGAAACTTGGGGTTTCCATCCCATAACAAGAGGACTTGGGGTTTCCATTTCTATAACAAGAAGAGGCACAGTGAAGGGTTGTGCCGGAAATAGTCTGTAGTCTAAGACAATGAGAGAAAAGAGCTGTGAAGAGCATGGGGCAGAGGTTGTGTCTGCACCATCTCTCAGGCATCAGCATCCCTCGGGTGGTGCCATCCCACAGGCTTCACCAGGGAGAGGGCTCAGGGAGAGTATTCTCCATGATCTAAGTACTCAGGAAGACACTCACTATGACACCCTGTAATATCTTCATTCAATAAACACTTGAGTAGCTTGGTAGTTTCTGGACCCTGTCACCTTCAGGGCGTGGTTAAGTACACTTGTAGCCAGTCCTTAGGAGGCGTGGTTACGGTGTCTCCCTACAGTGTTGAGTACTTACAGACATATAAAACTTGTCTTTTTCTTCATAAAGTTTTATTCTAAATAGAAGACAACTAATGGGTAATATGTTTCCACAGAGGTGACAGGACTTGTAGTGACAGGGCAGGGTAACCAGAAGTGAGGAACACCTTCCTGGGGCTCCAGAGAGGAGATAAAGCAAGAGCCACTAGAAGCTAGTTCTACTCCAAGAATCCTCTAAGCTCAATTTCCTGCAGTGAGTGAGCCACCTGTTCACAGCCTTAGAGGACAATCTATGACTTAGCATGGGTGACTGTGACCTGAGTGGGCCTCAGAAAGCAGCACACAGATAGGGCATGACTAGCATGCAGCACCCAGGGGAACAAAGATCAGGACATAATATGGAAACATCCACGACAAGGGACAAGGAACAAAGTGGTCACAGGGTGTTTATTGGTTCTTCAAAGACAACATGAGATATTTTATGATCTGGCATCCAAAAGGAATCCTGGGAAGGGGGCACCTGGATTTGAACCAGGGACCTCTTGATCTGCAGTCAAATGCTCTACCCCTGAGCTATACCCCCACCTGTCTGTAAATGTCTCACAGACACTCAGATCTTGCATGGCCACTCCCTGGCAATTAACATCACAGGTACTCGATGCCATCATATTCTTCCTCTTATGAGGCCCAGCCCTGAGCTGTCTCTGCACACGAGTGTCTCAGGAACGGCTAGCATCCTCCTGCCTAATGCCCAGCTGAAGCAGGGGCATTAAATTCAGGAGGTCTGCTGCTACAGCCCTCTTCAACCCATCCAAAGGAGCTATATGAAAATACACTGGCTGCTTAGCTGACCTTGGGAGGTGAGTGGGAGGCAGAAGTAGACAATAGGGACAGTTCTCTGTCCCCTGAGAACTCCGTGGTCAGACTCTCTGGGAGGGACCCAGGGTCTGATGTGTCTCTACAATCTCTGTGAACAATTCTGACTTACACACTATTAGGTATTATTCCTCTTTTCTCTGCCTTTTTGTGCTGTAGATGTGAAATAAAAAGACAGTGATTAAATTAAGAACAAAAAAACACTCCTGCTAATGACCAAGTCTACAATGATGACAAGGGACCTTTGGAGACTTTGGTGTCTGAAGCATGGCACAGGACAGTGGTTGCTAACATGTGATCAGCAAGTGACAGAGTCTTGGAGCAGGGCTTGATTGACAAAGAGCCTCTGATTTTCACCCTTGTACCTGTGTAGACTCCCTCACTGTCACAGGCCACTTGCACTGCCTCACCCAGGGATGTAGTTAGGACACATGGTACTTCTCATCTTCTGGGCTCTCCAGGACCTCTACCATCCAATTCACACAGGACTCTGTCAGGCATGATTTACCACATCCTTCCCAGGCCTACCTCAAGACACCCAGAATCCACGTGTGCCCAGCACCCTGAAGCCTTTGCTACTCAGCAATGTGTGGTAAGATGTTTTTTCTCTTTTGAATTTTTGTGCTCTTTTGAGGGTCCTGCAACCCAGCTCCCAGGTAAATTATACACAGAGTCTTATTCTTAGTTATGAATGTCAGGCCTCAGCTTGGGTTGTTGCTTTTCAGCTTTTCTTAAATCATCCATTTACCTTTGCCCTCTGGACTTTTACCTTATTTACTTCTGTGTATCTTACTTTCCTCCTTACTCCATGGCTGCTTAGGTGGCCCCTGGCGTCCTCTCTTTGTTCTCTTTCTCTTTACTCCATGTTTTTCATAGCTTTCCTCTCTGCCTACCAGCCCTGTCTTTCCTTGCTCCTGCCTCAGTCTTGGCCATTCAGCTCTTTATTAGGACCTCCAGCTGTATTAGACAGGCACAGAAACACAACTTGACAGAGTTAAACAAATGCAGTATAAACAAAAGTCACACACCTTAAAATAATATTCCCCAACAGCAGTATGTGGCCTCAGGTGGAGACCCACTGTGCAGGGCTGGAGTCCTGCTCTACTTCCCTCCTGTGGTTTTGCCTCCAAGTTCCCCACCCTGGCTGTTCTCTCCCCACTGTTGTGGAATATTACTTTAACTAAGCAATGATGTGTTGCATTTGTTTGTGTTGTGTTATATTCCTTTAACCATGTAAAGGTTGTTGCATTTGTTTGAGTTGCATTTAACTGGGCAAAGATGTGTTGCATTTGTGGTGCATTTGTTTAATTATGTAAAGATGTGTTTATGTTTTAGCTTACCTGCCTAAGGCACCTGATTAGTCTAATAAAAACCTGAGTGTCCAATAGCTAGGAAGAGGAGGGCTGGGTGAGGCTGGTGAGCAGAGAGAATAAATAGAAGAAGGCGAGAGGTGAGGACAGGGGAGAAAGAGAGGGAGACCCCCAGAGCCAGTCATCCAGGCAGCCTGCACCAGACAGAGTAAGAAAGGAAGTAGGACATACAAAATGAAAGAAAATTAAAAAACCTAGAAGCAAAAGGCAAATGAAAAGGCAGGTTCAAATAAGTTCTAGGAAGCAGCTGGGATGAGCATGAGATAAGGCTGAGCATTCATAGCTAAGAATAAGTCTCCATGTCATGATTTGGGGACTGGCAGCCAAAAGAAAGCCTGCTACACTCCACCCGGCTCTGACCCTCAGCAGAAGCTTGTATTGGGAAATCATTTCTGGGCTTTTCACCCTCTGCTCTCCTGCCTCATCATTTTTTGATCCTATATTTGAAAGAAAAATGTTAAAATCAGAGAGATTTTAGCCCCATGCTTGACCTAATCTATCTGCTCAGCATCAGCAGGGACCAGGTAGTCAGAGCTCAGCCCACAGCCTGCACTGAAGTGGCTTCAGGTATTGCTGACCTGAGGACCCTTTCTCAGGAAGCATCACAGTGAGGGTAAAAGACCACACAGAGCCAAGGATGTAAGAGAGGACAGCAGCCAGAGGATGCAGAGTGTGGAGACAGAATGAGAGAGGAAACCAGGGAGGCTATAGCAAACTTTTGTGATTGGCCTAAGATGATCAGGACAATCACAGAAAGCTTCTTCTTGGGAAAATATTCATTTGCATTCTATCTAGTAAACATACCTCCACTGTAGATTTCATCCATAGAACAAGACTTTCCCAAAGAAGTAAAACCATTACATCAACACCAGGCTCAGGAGCCTCATGGGTGAATTCCTACAAATATGTAAGCAAATAACATGAACAGAAGATTACC
Organism: Cricetulus griseus; assembly: GCF_003668045.3. Taxonomy (NCBI): domain Eukaryota; kingdom Metazoa; phylum Chordata; class Mammalia; order Rodentia; family Cricetidae; genus Cricetulus; species Cricetulus griseus. Next base: position 98,932,646 of record NC_048601.1, on the reverse strand, counting down.
ACAGCTCAATGCACTGTGGAGTCAGCACAACCTTAATATACAGTTTACAGAGAGGCTGTGTGTGTGTGCCTTTGTATTGTGTGTGTGTGTGTGTGTGTGTGTGTGTGTGTGTGTGTGTGTGTGTGTGTGTGTGTGCCTTTGTGTGTGTGTGTGTGTGTGTGCCTTTGTATTGTGTGTGCCTTTGTATTGTGTGTGTGTGCCTTTGTATAGTGTGTGTGTGTATGTGTGTGTGTGTGTGTGTGTGTGATTCTCCAGATGAGCTAATGATTTTTAGACAAATCTTTTCATGTTACTAGAAATAGAAAGCATGCAGTTGGAATTTGGTGACTACTAACCATTATCCATCCCCAGGGTGTCACAGGAGAATTCCAGAAGACTTCTGGATTCAGCAATGAATCTTCAGAGCCACTGTCACTCAATGCAGAAAAATATCCCAAGAAAGGCTCTTGTGAGACAAGGAACTTGTCTTTCAACATCCTCCAAAACTCCACTGGAGTCTGTCACTGATGTGGCAATTCACACAAGAGACAAGGGCACTGTGCCCCAGCACTGTGCGGATTTAATTCTGTGTTAGGTTTACAAAATCTCAGTCTCTCTGTAGAAAGAACTGAGGCCATCAATACAGTGCATAGTGTATGGTGTCTGCATGTCCCCTCTCTGTCTTCAGTAAAAACATCAGGCAGCTTCCCATGGTATTCACCGGAGATCCAGCACCGTGAGGCTCTGCTTGGGCCTTCACACAGACCTATAACAACAGCTGCCAAGAAAGTCGGGGTCTTTGGTGGCAACTTTGTTACAAGGAGTGACATTTAAAACATGGTCACATGGGTGCCACAGCACAGATGTTACACTTTAGAACAGATGCCAGTCAGGAGCCACTACAGGCTGTGAACCAGGCTCATTAGCATTACCCCTGTGGTCTATTGAATCCATATGATCTGTGGCTCTGATATGTACCTCTAGCAGCCTGGGATCCCAAATCACCAGTTCTGATGAGCCAATTATATGTCTCCAACTGCTGGGGAATACCTTTCCAGTACCCCTCATTACATTTATTTTATTTTTTTTATAGGTTTTTTTGAGACAGGTTTTCTCTGTGTAGCTTTGGAGCCTTTCCTGGCACTTGCTTCTCGATCAGCCTGGCCAAGAAGTCACAAAGATCCATCTGCCTCTGCCTCCCGAGTGCTGGGATTAAAGGCGCGTGCCACCAACGACCGGCCTCATTCCATTTTCTTTAGGGTCCATTGCCTACTGCCCTCTGCATCTGTGTTTTGACTTCCATACTCTGCTTGAGAACCACCGATGGTTGTTTATAGTTAAACACTGCATTTCTAGGTTTAGAGAACTCACTCTGTGTTCTAAAAATGCTGAGGACTTGATGAATTTGAAGACTTGAGATACAATGACCATATATACACAACCAGCTGTCACATTTTTTACACTATCACTGATGGGTGATAGCAGAGACCTGCCATCACTGCTTGGGTCCAAAGCCATATGAGACAAGAAAGTAGGTCTATACCATGAAAATGGTCACTTAGGTTCCAAAAATCACATGGAAAGGGGGCACCTGGATTTGAACCAGGGACCTCTTGATCTGCAGTCAAATGCTCTACCCCTGAGCTATACCCCCACCTGTCTGTAAATGTCTCACAGACACTCAGAACCTGCATGGCCACTCCCTGGCTGTTAGCATCACAGGTAAACTTGCCAGTTCTCTGCCATCATCTGCTTCCTCCTATGAGGCCCAGCCCTGAGCTGTCTCTGCACATGACTGCCATGTCCTCAGGAATGACTAGCATCCTCCTGCTTTAGATCCTAGCTGAGGCAGGGGCATTAAATTCAGGGGGCCTGCAGCTCTAGCCTTCTACAACCCATCCAATGGAGCAATATGCAAATACACTGCCTGCTTAGATGTCCTTTGGAAGTGAGGGGGAGGCAGGAGTAGGCAAAGGGGAAGTTTTCTGTCCACTGAGAACTCCTTGGTCAGACTCTCTGGGAGGGACCCAGTGTCTGTTGTGTCTCTACAATCTCTGTGTAAAATTCTGAATGACACACTATCAGGTGTAATTCATTCCAGTTCTATACTCTCACTGGTACCAGTGCACCCACTTAATAAACTTCATCTGAGTGGTGAAATGTTCTAATTATAAAGTTAAATTACAGATCCCCTCAGACTACTTTCCAGGACCAGCCAAGCCTGACTGGTGAGATGCCCTCCTCAGCTCTGAAGTTTTCAGGCCCATACTTTTTCTTTGAATTTTTATTGATTCTTTTCTCATACAACGCATCCCAACCTCAGCCTCCCATCCCTCCAATGCTGCCAGTCACCCCTCATGCTCCTCCTTCCACACAAGAACCACTGCTCCTCCATTTCCCTTCAGAAAAGAGCAGACCTTTTGGTGATATCAATAAACCTGGCACAATGAGATGCAAGGAGATTAGACAAAAACCCTCACATCAAGGGTGGACGGGGCAACCCAATAGGAAAAAAGGTACTGAGAGCATGGGAAAGACTGAAAGACATCTTCACTCCCACTATTACGAGACCCACAAAAACCCCAAGCTAAACAACCATATATACACTGGACCTAGACAGTTCCCTGCAGGTACCATGATTGCCTCTTCATCTCTGGGAGCCACATGAGCCCAGCTTAGTTGATGCTGTAGGCCATGTTCTCCTAGTGTACTCCACCCATCTGAAGGGGGGAAAAGCTCACATGGGTAATGCCCACCCTCCACTGCCAGCCCAGTTCTGGGCTTTGTCTTCTTATTTCTGACCACATGTTCAGAAGACAGCATGGAGGAAGATAATTTATGGTATGACTTTCATTTATGGTCCCTGGACAATGGCTGTCTGTAAGGCTGAAGTGCCTGGAAATTTCAGAAGAATTCTATATCATAGTCCTTGCCTTCTCTTTAAAACCAACACAGCCAGAGAAACTGGATATATGCAACAAGAATGGAGACATTTAATAAGAGTAAGAGGGACACTGAGCATGTAACAAGAGGCAGCCACCCATCCACATGATGATGTGGTCTGTATGTCCCAGCTCTGTTTAGGACCAAAAGTGGAATAAACAGAAGACAATTTATGATAGGGGGCACCTGGATTTGAACCTGGGACCTCTTGATCTGCAGTCAAATGCTCTACCCCTTAGCTATACCCCCTCCCTGTTAGAAATGTTTAATAAGTGCTTTTCAACTTCATAGTATGTTCAACATTCCTACAACTTATACTTTATATTGGACATTATGGCACCAATGCATCCACAAACTCATCCCAGACAGGTGCCTCTCCAGTCTGCTGTTGTCATGTCAGCTCCTCCCACACACTATCAGCATGTGGGAGCAGCATAACTGGGACAGAGAGACATAGCCATGACTAAGGACATTAGATTTACCTGCATGACTTCAGTTATTCCCATGCCCTCAGTGTGAAGAGATCCTGCCTAACTTCTTTGGAGAACAATGTGGTCCCTGCATGTGACTTCATCTCTCCAGCCTATGGATGATCTGTGAGTTAGCCCCTGAGGGTGGTTTCTGAGTAGATGGTAAAGATGTCTCTTCAGGCCTGAGTTTGTCATCCATGAGCTAGGACAGCACAACAGGAGCACACAGAGGGTCAGGGAATGCTGAAGATGTGGTCTCTACCGTGGCCTTCAGGTCTATCACCACTACATAGACTCATTGCCATTTGTTTTCATCAACATATATGACACAATTCAATTATTGTGAAAACTCATTATTAATGTAAAACATTATTGAGAAAGAAGCACAAAGCCTCTACAAATTCTTTTCTTATTGCTCCTGTCACACAAAGGAAACCATTCTCTCTTCTCTGTGCACTTACATAAAATACATACACCATGGTATGCCTTATTCAATCAGGTCTAGACATCAATAACTATCTGACTTAATATATGCAAAGTTTATTTTCATGCTCCTTTGATTCTGTTTTCCCATTAATTTCATGTCCCAACCTTTAGTTGGTTGACCGTCTATGTTTTTATCATGATGATTTGTTAACACTGTGTATGTTGAATGTGCATCATTCTAAACAGGAAGAAGTCATCTGGTAGAACTTTTGATATTCCTGAAGCTAATGTCAGCCTTATGGTTATACTATATCATTTCCTTTACACGTGTACATTTCCCACAGATCTTAAGTTCTCTATGAAATACTTTAAGAACAATTTTCCATACATAGGTCATCAGATAATGAACATTTCTTCTTTGTCTTCCAGGAGTGACCTGGGCTCCAGATCCTTTTGTTCTAGTTGACCCTAAAGGTCTGTTGGATGATAAAGGCCCTGTGACTTCCTTCACCTTCACCATGAGATGCTTCTTTACCACCATCTCTTCTGTGAGAAAGTCTCTCTTTCCCAGATTCCAAGTTCTCCAGTGTTCCTTTTTCGTTTATTTGTTTTTTTCAAGACAGGTTTTCTCTGTGGCTTTGGAGGCTGTCCTGGAACTAGCTCTTGTAGACCAGGCTGGTCTCAAACTCACAGAGATCAACATGCCTCTGCCTCCCGAGTGCTGGGATTAAAGTCGTGCACCACCACAGCCCAGCTTCTCCAATGTTTCTTAACAAAATGACATTCCTTCTTTTGGGATATCAAGCCTTCATGTGAGAGGTAAATAGAAGTAAAACTTCTAGCCTTTGTGTCCCTCGTGTGTCCTATAATTCTTCCCACACTCTATGCTGATAATCTGGACATTTAATTTAAAGATCTTTCATGAAATAATGTAGCTGTTAGAATGAGACCAAACCCTATACATTCGTAAGTTTGGTTTGTACTTCGGGACTGTTTAAGAAGGATTGGGAGGTATGGACTATGGAGTAGTTGAGTCACTGGAAGGGGGCTTTATGGTTTCAAATCCCATATCAGGCCCAATGTTACTCTCTGCCTCCTTTTTGTGGATCAGATGTTAACTGTCATTTACTACCTCTGTGTGATACCTGGTACTATACTACCCACCATGGTGATGATGGACTAACCTCAGAAATTGTAAGCAATCCCCCATCAAATAGTGCTTTCTTTACAAGTTGCCTTGATCATGGTGTGTTCATGGCACTAGAACAGTATAGTTCTATATACTGTTCTATATAGAACAATAAGTAACACTATGATGACACATAATAGTAAGTGAGCAATTGATATCAGGGCCTGAGTTGTTGCAATGACAAACTTGACCATGCTGTTTGTTGGAGTATTATGGAAGAAGAAGGTACTTTGGTTTAGAAAAGCAGATGAATGGGTTAAGTGGGGCTTCATATGCCATGCTAATAGGAGCTTGGGAAACGGTGCTCAGAGCAATGTGGTAGTAGAGGTCCAGCTCAAACAGCTTTAGAGAGGAAGAAACTTAGTCATCATGATGTTTTGGCAAAGAATGTGCCTGCTTGCCTTGTCTTAAAAATCTGCCAGAGGCTAAAGTGCAGAGTTTTGGACTAATGTTGTCAGAGGAGATTCCAAGACAGCTTGTTGTTGACTCTGGCATGTGGTATTGCTCATCACTCTTACACAAATCAACAATGAAAAGGAGCAAGAGGGGCAAGCAAAATACAAAATGGATGACACTGTTTCCTTGGAGTCATCCATCACCATTGGCTCTAAACCTCATCTACAAGACAGAACCTTGAGACTTGAGAGGAAGAGTTTGCTAAAGACATCCCATTTAGGACTGAGTGCTGCAAAGTCTCTCATTCTCTGTACATTGTCCAGTTGTGGGTCTCTGGGTTAATTTCCATATACTATGAGGAGAAGAGTCTCTGATATGGATTGAGCAAAGCACTGATCTATGGGTATAGCGATGTGTCATTAGGAGTCATTTTATTGCCATGTTCATTTAGTAAAAGAAATATTAGTAGGTTTTCTCCAAGGGCCTTTGCCCCAGGTAGTCTCAGATTCATGGTCATTGTAGCATTGTCAGATAGGTGTTCCAACTCACGCAGTGTGGCATAAAAGCATTTATTAAAAGTTGTGGTTATGCTGGGTAGTGGTGGCACACACCTTGAGTCCCAGCATGCTGGAGGCTGAATCAGGTGGATCTATGAATTCCAAACCATCCTGGACTAAAGAGCAAGTACCAGGAGAATTAGGACTACACAGAGAAACCCTTTCTCAAAAAATAATAATGATAATAAATTAAATGTTGTGAAGATCAGCAGCAGGACCCAACACACCCGGAAACTGTCGAGGCCCCACTGGCAGTTCTGCCTGCATCCGTGACAAGAGGACAGACACCAGAGTATTGGAACTTTTTGCATGTACCAGATGGGAACCTTGGTCCCATAACCACTAGGAGAGGAAGACAGCCCTGCTACAAACACCAGAAGAAAGGATGAGAAGAGGTCAATGTAAAAGCACATTCAACAACAGAAAACCCAATATGACACCACTGGAGATTAGGAACCTTACACCAGCAAGACCTGAACTTCACAATGCAGATGAAGCAGAAGAGAATGACCTTAAAAACATCTTCAGGAAAATGATAGAGGACCAGAAAAAGAACATGAAAAAATCCCTTAAAGAAATGGAAGAAAAAATGAACACAAAATACAACATATCAACAAATCTCTCAAGGAAACAGCTCAAGATCTAAAAACTGAAATACAGACAATAGAAAACACAATCTGAGGGAATGCTGGAAATAGAAAAGTTGGGTAAATGATCAGGAACTACAGATGTAAGCATAACCAACAGAATACAAGAGATGGAAGAGAGAATCTCAGGAGTTGAAGACACACAAGCGGAAATAGAATCATCAACCAAAGAAAATCTTAAGTCTATCAAATCCCTAACACAAAACGTCCAGGAAATATGGGATACCATGAAAAGACCAAAGCTAAGCTCTGTAAGGAAAAGGACACAGTCAGAAAGACAAAAGGACAGCACATAGACTGGGAAAAGATATTCAGCAACCCCACATCTGACAGAGGGCTGATCTCCAAAATATACAAAGAACTCAAGAAGCTAGTCACCAAAACACTAAACAATCCAATTAAAAAGTGTGGTACAGAACTAAATACACAATTCTCAATAGAGGAATCTAAAATGGCTGAAAGACACATAAGAAAGTAACATCCTTAGCCATCATGGAAATGCAAATCAAAACAACTCTGAGATACCATCTTACTCCTGTCAGAATGGCCAAAATCAAAAGCACCAATGAAAGTTTATGCCAGAGAGGATGTGGAGAAAGGGGAACACTTCTCCACTGATGGCAGGAGTGCCAACTTGTACAGCCACTTTGGAAATCAGTATGGAGACTCTCCAAAAATGGGAGTCAGTCTACCACAAGATCCAGCAATTCCACTCCTAGGCATATACCCAAAAGATGCACATTTGTACAACAAGGATATCTGTTCAATGATGTTCATAGCAGCACTATTTGTAATAGCCAGAAACTGGAAGCAGCCTAGATGCCCCTCAACCTAAGAATGGATAGAGAAAATGTGGTACATTTACACAATGGAGTACTACTCAGCGGAAAAAAAACAATGGAATCTTGAAATTTGCAGGCAAATGGATGGAACTAGAAGAAACCATTCTGAGTGAGGTAACCCAGTCAAAAAAAGACAAACATGGTATGTACTCATTCATATGTGGATTTCAGAAATAGAGTAAAGGATTACCAGCCTACAATCCACACTGCCAAAGAAACTAATAAAGAAGGAGGACCCTAAGCGTTACATACATGGTCCCCTGGGTAAGGGGAAAGGGTCAAGATCTCCTGAGCAAATTCGGGGCACAGGAAGGAGGGGAGGGAGCTTGAGAATGAGAAGGGGAGAAGAGGAGGGATGCAGAGGACATGAGGGAGCAGAAAGGTTGAGTCAGGGGAAGAATAGAAGAAAATGGAGATATCATAATAGAAGGAGACATTTTAGGTTTATCGAGAAATCAGGCAGTAGGGAAAGGTTGGAGAGCTACAAAGATGACACCAGCTAACAATCTAAGCAACAGAGGAGAGGCTACCTTAAATGCCCTCCTCTGATGATGAAATTGATGACTGTCTTATATGGCATCCTATAGCCTACATCTAACAGCTGGTGAAAGTAGAAGGAGACACCCACAAATAATCGCTGGACTGAACTGGAATCCAGTCGCAGAGAAGGACGGTGAAAAGCAAAGGGGTCCAGACCAGGCTGGTGAAACCCACAGAAACAGCTGACCTGAACATCAGGGAACTCTTGCTCCCCAGACTGATAGCTGGGAAACCAGCATGGGAATGATCCAGAACCCAGGAACATGGATTTCAGTGAGGAAACCTCGGAAATCTACGGGACCTCTTGTAGTAGTTCAGTCCTTATCCCTAGCATAGGTGTGGACTTTGGGAGCCCATTCCACATAGAGAAATACTCCCTGAGTCAAGACACATGGGGGTGGAGCTAGGCCCTATCCCAAAGGATACGTTAGACTCTGAGGACCCCCTATGGATGGCCTAAGGGGGAGCAGAAAGGATATATGATGGGTAGGGTTTTACTGGGAGGGGGGTTGTTAGGGGAGGAGAAGAGGGAGAAGGGAACTGGGATTGTCATGTAAAGCAATCCTGTTTCTAATACAAATAAAAGTTGAAAAAAAATAAGACTGAAAAAAAAGTTGTGATTACTCCCATAACATTCATGTCAATATTGAACCAGTGTGTCTCAGAAGAAGATGACTGTTATAGGAAACAGGGTTTTATCTGGGTGATATTGATGATTACCTATCTCCTCTGGTAATGTATGGACCTTCCAGCACCATGAGTATTTCTCAATACAGATGAGGAAGTTGAGCACCAGCTTAGCTTCTCCATGTTTACAACATAAACAAGTGTTGGCTTCAGAGAATCAGTCATCCCCAAGATGCAGCAATCCCATCCTTAAGTATCTATCCAAAGGACTCTCCCTTGTACTGAAAAGGTACTTACTCATCCATTTTCATTGCTGCCCTGTTTATAATATCCAGAGACAGGAAACATGCTGGACATCCATCAACTGATCATTGGATATTGAAATTGTGGGACATGTACACAATGGACTATTATTCAGACATTAAGAAAAAGGAAGATTTCAAAATTTCAGGAAAATGGATGGAGCTAGAAACAATCATCCTGAATGAGGTTCAAATAATCAAAAATCAAATATTGGATTTTTCTATATATGTGGATATAAGCTTTTAAACATTTGATCTGTGAGTTACATCTGAAATAACCACAGAGGTTAGGTACCTATTAAGAAACCATGTGGTAGGAGAGGATCATCAAAAGAAGGGAAAAGAGCATATAGCACTATGGAGAGGTAATGGGAAATTAGAATAGAAGATTTAACCAGGAAGGGGGATGGGAAAGAAGGGAAAGAGATTTACAAAGGGGAGAGAAAATTACCACTGGCCCTTTGAAAACTGATATAGAAGCCTACTTCAACAGAGGTTTCCTAAAATATACACCTGTTACGATAACTCTTTCTGCCCAAAGCCGCCTGAGCCCCACCGCCACGTGTGAGCTTTACGCCAGCCACCCCACCTAATTAGGCCCAAATGAATACAAAGAAACTTGTATTAGGTTCAATGCTGCTTGGCCAATGACTAGGATTCCTCACCTGTTAGCTCAGTCTCAATTATCATACATCTATATATTTTATGAGACTTATCTTATGGACGCCTTATTGGCGTCTCTCCCTGTCGGTGGATCACATTGTGCTGCTGGAGCAGGAGCAGAGGGGAAAAGAGGCCCTTCCTGTTTCTCCTTCCCTTAAATGTGAGTCTCCTTGCTATGTCACTTCCTGCCTGGATCACCACTTCTCTACTACATTTCCCAGAATCCTCATTGACTCCTAGTCCTGCCTAACTTGTGGTTTCATTGGCCAAGCAGAACTTTATTAAACAATCAATAAGATACACAGAAGTACTTCCCCCATCATATCCCTATATCACATGAATTGAAATGCCACCAAATAAAACCTCCAGGGCCAGGAATCAGTTATACTTGGCTGAATATGTGGCCAACTGGGCTCCATGAACCCCAAGAGAATTGCCATCTATTCACAACCTGATGGTAAGACCCTATCATTGAAGGGAAAAAAGTTTCTTTGAAAATATTTTCATTAGTTTTTGTGAAGTTCATACAATGCATTTTGATCATATTCACCTTCAATGCCTGCTTTTAACTCCTCTTCACAGATCCATCCCACCTTTACACCCCCAGCTTAGTGTCCCCCAATTTTTACTATCCCCACATTTCTGGGTGTGGAGCCATCCAAAGGAATAATGTTGACATACCATGAGTCACACCATTTAAAAAACTGTTCTCTCTCCTCATAAACCATTAATTGCTGAAGACCCAATCCTTGAGCTTGGTTTTACAGGTGGGGCTGTAGGAGGAGCTGTATGCAGGCTTCTGGGCATCAGTGCTTCTGTCCCAGCTGTGGATTAGGATAGGAGGGAACAGGACATGAGGAGGAGGAAGAAAGGTGTGCAGTTGGCTCAGGGCTGGGCCTCACAGGAGAAAGCAGATGACAGCAGACTACTAGCAAGTACACATTTCAGGGAGTGGCCATACAGGTTCAAAGATGTTTATTAGATGTGCATGAAGCAGGTGGGGGTATAGCTCAGGGGTAGAGCATTTGATTGCAGATCAAGAGGTCCCTGGTTCAAATCCAGGTACCCCTTCCTACTGTATCTTTTAGATACAACAGACAAAATTTGAAGTACTGGTTAACGTAGAGACAACCAATATACTGTGTTCCCTGTGTCCTGTATTCTGCTCAGGCCTGGTCCCTGGTCTCCTCTCTGACAGGAGCTAGTCCTGGACTCAATGTGAGACTCATTCAGGTCACACATATGTTGTGGTACAGGCTTGTCCTCCAAGGCTGCACAGGGCTCAGTCAGTGCAGGAAGTCAGCAAAGAGGAGTCCTATCAGGTTGAGGAGTGGGATTCTTACTCTGGCAACTTTCCAAAGTCAACCACTTGGGAAGGCCCTGCTGAACCCCCAGAAAGGGTGTGCCTTACATGCTACTGCCCACATGCTACAAGCCATGTGCCTTGGCTCCTGCTCCTTCTGAGGAAAGTCTTGATCCATGAGTTTGTCTCCTATTGAGACTGAGACTCTGAGGAAAAGTCAGGGTCTTTGGTGGGAAGTTTGTTACAAGGAGTGACATTTAAAACATGGTCACATGGGTGCCACAGCACAGATGTTAAGCCTTTAGAACAGATGCCAGTCAGGAGCCACCACAGGCTGTGAACCAGGCCCATTAGCATTACCCCTGTGGTCTATTGAATCCATATGATCTGTGGCTCTGATATGTCACCTCTGGCAGCCTGGGATCCCAAATCACCAGTTCTGATGAGCCAATAAGTGTTCTCCAACTGCTGGGGAATACCATTCCAGTACCCCTAATTCCATTTACTTCATTATATTTTATTGGTTTTTTGAGACAGGTTTTCTTTGTTTAGCTTTGGAGCCTATCCTGGCACTCGCTTCTCCATCAGCCTGGCCAAGAAGTCAAAGATCCATCTGTCTCTGCCTCCCGAGTGCTGGGATTAAAGACATGTGCCACCAACGCCCGGCCTCACTCCATTTTCTTTAGAGTCCATTGCCTACTGCTCACTGCATCTGTGTGTTGACTTCCATACTCTGACTGAGAACCACCGATGGTTATTTATAATTAAACACTGAATTTCTAGGTTAAGAGAACTCACTCTGTGTTCTAAAAATGCTGAGGACTTGATGACTTTGAAGACTTGAGAACAATGAACATATATACACCATCAGCTGTTAAATTTTTACACTAGTGTGGAATCTGATGGGTGATAGCAGAGACCTGCCATCGCTGGGTAAATCCAAAGCCATCTGACACAAGTAGGTCTATACCGTGAATATGGTCACATAGGTTCCAAAAATCACATGGAAAGGGGGCACCTGGATTTGAACCAGGGACCTCTTGATCTGCAGTCAAATGCTCTACCTCTGAGCTATACCCCCACCTGTATATAAATGTCTCACAGGCCCTCAGAACCTGCATGGCCACTCCCTGACTGTTCGCAACACAGGTACACTTGCCAATTCTCTGCCATCATCTGCTTCCTCCTATGAGGCCCAGCCCTGAGCTGTCTCTGCACATGACTGCCATGTCCTCAGGAATGACTAGCATCCTCCTGCTTTAGATCCTAGCTGAGACAGAAGGAATAAATTCAGAATGCCTGCTACTACACCCTTTCTCAACCCATCCAATGGAGCCATATGTAAATACACTGCCTGCTTAGATGTCCTTTGGAGGTGAGTGGGAGTCAGGAGTAGGCAAAGGGGAAGTTCTCTGTCCACTGAGAATTCCTTGGTCAGACTCTCTGGGAGGGACCCAGTGTCTGTTGTGTCTCTACAATCTCTGTGTACAATTCTGACTGACACACTATCGGGTGTAATTCTTCCCAGATCTATACCCCACTGGTACCAGTGCACCCACTAATAAACTTCATCTGAGGGTGAAATATTCTAATTATAAAGTTAAATTACAGATCCTCTCTGACCTACTTTCCAGGAGCAGCCAGACCTGTCTGGTGAGATGCCCTCCTCAGCTCTGAAGTTTTCAGGCCCATACATTTTCCTTTGAATTTTTATTGATTCTTTTCTCATACAACGCATCCCAACCTCAGCCTCCCATCCCTCCAATGCTGCCAGTCACCCCTCATGCTCCTCCTTCCACTCAAGAACCACTGCTCCTCCATTTCCCTTCAGAAAAGAGCAGAACTTCTGGTGATATCAATAAACACTGCACAATGAGATGCAAGGAGACTAGCAAAAACCCTCACATCAAGGATGGACGGGGCAACCCAATAGGAAAAAATAAACTGAGAGCATGGGAAAGAGTGAGAGACATCTTCACTCCCACTATTTGGAGTCCCACAAAAACCCTAAGCTAAACAACCATATATACACTGGACCTAGCACAGTTCCCTGCAGGTGCCATGATTGCCTCTTCAGTCTCTGGGAGCCCCAAGAGCCCTGCTTAGTTTACTCTGTAGGCCATGTTTTCCTAGTGTACTCCACCCATCTGAAGGGGGGAAAAGCTCACATGGGAAATGCCCACCCTCCACTGCCAGCCCAGTTCTGGGCTTTGTCTTCTTAGTTCTGACCACATGTTCAGGAGAGAGCATGGAGGAAGATAATTTATGGTATGACTTTCATTTATGGTCCCTGGACAATGGCTGTCTGTAAGGCTCAAGTGCCTGGAAATTGCAGATTTCTATATCATAGTCCTTGCCTTCTCTTTAAAGGCTGCACAGCCAGAGAAACTAGATATATACAACAATAATGGAGACATTTAATAAGAGTAGGAGGGACATTGAGCATGTAAAAAGAGGCAACTCTGTTTAGGATCAAACGTGGAATAAACAGAAGACAATTCATGAATAGAAGACAATTCATAAATGAATTTATGATAGGGGGCACCTGGATTTGAACCAGGGACCTCTTGATCTGCAGTCAAATGCTCTACCCCTGAGCTATACCCCCTCTCTGTCAGAAACGTTTAATAAGTTCTTTTCAACTTCATAGTATGTTCAACATTCCTACAACTTATAATTTATACCTGGAATTTCCGGCACCACTGTCTCCACAAACTCATCCCAGACAGGTGCCTCTCTAGTCTGCTCTTGTCATGTCAGCTCCTCCCACACACATATCAGCTTATGTGAATAGCACAACTAGGGACAGAGAGACATAAGCCATGGAAAAGGTCATTAGATTTACATGCATGACTTCTTCAGTTATTCCCATGCCCTCAGTGTGAAGAGATCCTGCCTAACTTCTTTGGAGAACTATGTGGTCCCTGCATGTGACTTCATCTCTCCAGCCTATGGATGATCTGTGCGTTAGCCCCTGAGGGTGGTTTCTGAGTTGATGGTAAAGATGTCTCTTCAGGCCCGAGTTTGTCATCCATGAGCTATGACAGCACAACAGGAGGACACAGAGGGTCAGGGAATGCTGAAGATGTGGTCTCTACCGTGGCCTTCAGGTCTATCACCACTACATAGACTCATTGCCATTTGTTTTCATCAACATATATGACACAATTCAATTATTGTGAAAACTCATTATTAATGTAAAACATTATTGAGAAAGAAGCACAAAGCCTCTACAAATTCTTTTCTTATTGCTCCTGTCACACAAAGGAAACCATTCTCTCTTCTCTGTGCACTTACATAAAATACATACACCATGGTATGCCTTATTTAATCAGGTCTAGACATCAGTAACTAACTGACTTAATAGATGCAAAGTGTATTTCCATGCTTCTTTAATACTCTCTTTCCCATTAATTTCATGTCCCAACCTTTAGTTGATTGACCGCCTATGTTTTTATCATGATGATTTTTTTAACACTGTGTATGTTGAATGTGCATCATTCTAAACAGAAAGAAGTCATCTGGTAGAACTTTTGATATTCCTGAAGCTAATGTCAGCCTTATGGTTATACTATATCATTTCCTTTACACGTGTACATTTTCCACAGATCTTAAGTTCTTTATGAAATACTTTAAGAACAATTTTCCATACATAGGTCATCAGATAATGAACATTTCTACTTTGTCTTCCAGGAGTGAATTGGGCTCCTGATCCTTTTGTTCTGGTTGACCCTAAAGGTCTGTTGGATGATAAAGGCCCTGTGACTTTCTTCACCTTCACCATGAGATGCTTCTTTACCACCATCTCTTCTGTGAGAAAGTCTCTCTTTCCCAGATTCCAAGTTCTCCAATGTTTCTTTTTTCTTTGTTTTTTTTTTTTTCGAGACAGGTTTTCTCTGTGGCTTTGGAGGCTGACCTGGAACTAGTTCTTGTAGACCAGGTTGGTTTCGAACTCACAGAGATCCCACCTGCCTCTGCCTCCCGAGTGCTGGGATTAAAGTCGTGCACCACCACAGCCCAGCTTCTCCAATGTTTCTTAACAAAAAGACATTCCTTCTTTTGGGATATCAAGCCTTCGTGTATGATGTAAATAGTAAGAAAACTTCTAGCCTTTGTGTCCCTCATGTGACCTATAATTCTTCCCACACTCTATGCTGATAATCTGGACATTTAATTTAAAGATTTTTCATGAAATAGTGTAGCTGTTAGAATGAAAACAACGCTTATAGGTTCATAAATTCGATTTGTACTTGGGGACTGTTTAGGAAGGATTGGGAGGTATGGACTGTGGAGGAGATATGTCACTGGTTGGGGGCGTTATGGTTTCAAATCCCATTTCAGGCCCAATGTTACTCTCTGCCTCCTTTTTGTGGATCAGATGTTAACTGTCATTTACTACCTCTGTGTGATACTTCTCACCATGGTGATGATGAACTAACCTCAGAAATTGTAAGCAATCCCCCATCAATAAGTGCTTTCCTTACAAGTTGCCTGGATCGTGGTGTGTTCATAGCACTAGGACAGTATAGTAACTATAAGGACCACTATAATAACACATAATAGTAAGTGAGCAATTGATATCAGGGCCTGAGTTATTGTAAAGACAGACTTGACCATGCTGTTTGTTGGAGGATTATGGAAGAAGAAGGGACTTTGGTTTAGAAAAGCAGATGAATGTGTTAAGTGGGGGTTCATATGCCATGCTTATAGGAGTTTGGGAAACGGTGCTCAGAGCAATGTGGTAGTAGAGGTCCAGCTCAAACAGCTTAGAGAGGAAGAAACTTAGTCATCATGATGTTTTGGCAAAGAATGTGCCTGCTTGTCCTTGTCTTAAAAATCTGCCAGAGGCTAAAGTGCAGAGTTTTGGACTAATGATGTCAGAGGAGATTCCAAGACAGCCTGTTGTTGACTGTGTCACATGGTATTGCTCATCACTCTTACACAAATCTACAATGAAAAGGAGCAAGAGGTCAGAGCAAAATACAAAATGGATGACACTGTTTCCTTGGAGTCATCCATCACCTTTGGCTCCAAACTTTGTCTTCAAGACAGAACCCTGAGACTTGAGTGGAAGGGTTTGATAAAGACATCCCATTTATGACTGAGTGCTGCAAAGTCTCTCATTCTCTGTACATTGTCCAGTTGTGGGTCTATGGTTTAATTTCCATATACTATGAGGAGAAGCGTCTCTCATATGGATTGAGCAAAGCACTGATCTATGGGAATAGCGATGTGTCATTAGGAGTCATTTTATTGCCATGTTCATTTAGCAAAAGAAATATTAGTAGGTTTTCTTCAAGGGCCTTTGCCCCAGTTAGTCTCAGATTCATGGTCATTGTAGCGTTGTCAGATAGGTGTTCCAACTCACTCAGTGGGACATAAACCCAATTTTTTAAAAATTGTGGTTATGCTGGGTAGTGGTGGCACACACCTTGAGTCCCAGCATGCTGGAGGCTGAATCAGGTGGATCTATGAATTCCAAACCATCCTGGACTAAAGAGCAAGTACCAGGAGAGCCAGGACTACACAGAGAAACCATGTCTCAAAAAATAATAATGATAATAAATTAAAAGTTGTGGAGATCAGCAGTGGGACCCAACACACCCAGAAACTGCCAAGGCCCCGCTGGCAGTTCTGCCTGCATTCATGACAAGAGGACAGACACCAGAGTATTGGAACTGTTTGTATCTACCAGAGGGGAACCTTGGTCCCATACCCACCAGTAGAGGAAGAGACTCCTGCTACATCCACCAGAAGAAAGGAGGAAAGAGGTCAATGTAAAATCACATTCAACAACAGAAATCCCAATATGACACCACCAGAGACTAGGACCCATACACTAGCAAGAGCTGAACATCACAATGCAGAGGAAGCAGAAGAGAATGACCTTAAAAACATCTTCAGGAAAATGACAAAGTACCTCAAAAAGGGCATGGGAAAATCCCTTAAAGAAATGGAAGAAAAAACAAACAAACAAAAATACAAGATATCAACAAATCTCTCAAGGAAACAGTTCAAGATCTAAAAACTGAAATAGAGACAATAAAGACAGCACAATCTGAGAGACTGCTGGAAATAGAAAAGTTGGGTAAATGATCAGGAACAACAGACGTAAGCATAACCAACAGAATACAAGAGATGGAAGAGAGAATCTCACGAGTTGAAGACACACTAGAGGAAATAGAATCATCAACCAAAGAAAATCTTTTTTTCTATTTAAAATTTTTTTATTAGTTCAAGTTAGGTAACAAGCTTGTTTCACATGTAAGTCCCTTCTCCCTCTCCCTTCCCTCACCCCTATTCCTCCTCTCCCGCCTCCAACCTACCCCCACCCCATCTACCCTCCACTCCCCAGGCAGGGTAGGGCCCTCAACAGGGGCTCTGCAAAGTCCACCAAATCTTCCTGTGCTGGTCCTGGGCCCTTCCCCATGTGTCCAGGACCAGAATGTATCCCTTCACGTGGGATGGACTCTCAAAGTCCCTTCTTACACCAGGGAAAATACTAATCCACTACCAGATGCTCCCTGGAGTGCAGAGGCCTCCTCATTGACATCCATGTTCAGGGGTCTGGATCAGTCTTGTACTGTCCTCCCGGACAACATGGTCAGATATGCTTCCCATTGTTCAGGCCAACTGTTTCTGTGGGTTTCTCCAACCTGGTACAGACCCCTTCGATCTTCATTCCTCCCTCTCTTCAACTAAATTCCAGATTTCAGCTCAGTGTATATCTGTAGATGTCTGTCTCTGCTTCTGTCTGCCACTGGATGAGGGCTCTAGGATGGCATAAAGAGAAGTCATCATTCTCATTTTAAGGGAAGGGCTTTTAGGTTATCCTCTTCACCATTGCCTGGATTGTCAGATCGTGTCATCCTTGTAGGTCTCTGGAGATATCCTTAGTTCCAGATCTCTTCTTGGACCTATAGTGGCTGCCTCTAATATGGTATCTCTCATCCTTTTCTCTCTCCTCTATTCTGCCCCCGACTCAATATTTCTGCTCCTCCATTTCCTCTCCTCTACTCTTCTTCTCCTGGTCTTATTGTGGCAGCTCCCTCTCCCCTACCCTCATGCTAACAATTAGCTCAGGAGTTCAAGCCACTTCCCATTCCTGGGGTCCATTTATCCCTTAGAGTCCTTCATGTTTCCTAATTTCTTTGGTAAAGAGGATTAAAGGCTGGTAATCCTTTGTTCTATGTCTAAAATTCATATATGAGTGAGTACATACCATGTTTGTCTTTTTGTGACTGGGTTACCTCACTCAGGATGGTTTCTTCTAGTTCCATCCATTTGCCTGGGTATTTCAAGATTCCATTGCTTTTTTCTGCTGAGTAGTACTCCATTGTATAAATGCACCACATTTTCTCTATTCATTCTTCAGTTGAGGGGCATCTAGGTTGCTTCCAGGTTCTGGCTATTATAAACAATGCTGCTATGAACATGGTTGAACATATGTCCTTGTTGTATGAACATGCACTATTTGGGTATATATCCAAGAGAGGAATGGCTGGATCTTGAGGTAGACTGATTCCCATTTTTCTGAACAACCGCCATACTGATTTCCAGAGTGGTCTTACAAGTTCGCACTCCCACCAGCAATGGAGAAGTGTTCCTTTTTCTCCACACCCTCTCCAGCTTAGATTGTCATTGGTATTTTTGATTTTAGCCATTCTGACAGGTGTGAGGTTGTATCTCAGAGTTGTTTTAAGTTGCATTTCTCTGATGGCCAAGGATTTTGAACACTTTCTTAAGTGTCTTTCAGCCATTTCAGATTCCTCTGTTGAGAATTCTCTGTTTAGTTCTGCACCCCACTTTTTAATTTCATTGTTTGTTGTTTTGGTGGCTAGCTTCTTGAGCTCCTTATATATTTTGGAAATCAGCCCTCTGTCAGAAGTGGGATCGGTGAAGATCTTTTCCCACTCTGTGGTTGGTCATATTGTCTTACTGATTGTGTCCCTTGCCTTGCAGAAGCTTCTCAGTTTCAGGAGGTCCCAATTATTAATTGCAGACCTCAATGTCTGTGCTACTGGCATAATGTTCATAATGTCTCCTGTGCCAATTTGTTCAAGGGTAATTCCCACTTTCTCTTCTAGAAGATTCCGTGTGGCTGATTTAGGGTCAGATCTTTGATCCATTTGCACGTAAGTTTTGTGCATGGTGACAGATATGGATCTATCTGCAATCTTCTGCATGTCCGAATCCAATTGTGCCAGCACCATTTGTTGAAGATGCTATCTTTTTTCCTTGTATATTTTTAGCACCTTTGTCAAAAATAAGGTGTTCGTAGGTGTGTGGGTTAATATCAGTGTTTTCAATTCTATTCCATTGGCCTATCTGTCTATTTTTGTGACAATACCAAGCTGTTTTTCAGACTATGGGTCTATAATAGAGCTTGAAGTCAGGGATGGTGATGCCTCCAGAATATCCTTTATTGTAAAGAGTTGTTTTGGCTATCCTGAGTTTTTTGTTTTTCCATATAAAGTTGAGTATTGTTCTTTCAATGTCTGTGAAAAACTGTGTTGGGATTTTGGTGGGGATTGCGTTGAATCTGTAGATTGCTTTTGGCAGGATTGCCATTTTACTTTGTTAATTCTACCTATCCAAGAGCATGGGATATCTTTCCATTTTCTGGTATCTTCTTTAATTTCTTTCTTTAAAGTCTCAAAGTTCTTATTGTACATGCATTTCACTTTTTTGGTTAGTGTTACCCCAAGATATTTTATGTTGTTTGTGGATATTGTGAAAAGTGATGTTTCCCTGATTTCTTTCTCATTGGATTTATCATCTGTATATAGTAGGGCTACTGATTTTTTTGAGTTAATTTTGTAACCTGCTACCTTGCTGAAGGTGTTTATCAGCTGTAGGAGTTCCCTGGTAGAGTTTTTTGGGTCACTAATGTAGACTATCATGTCATCTGCAAAGAGTGAAAGTTTGACTTTTTTCCTTTCCAATTTGTATCCCTTTGATCCCTTTTCTTGTCTTATTGCTATAGCTAGAACTTCAAGTACAATATTGAAGAGATATGGAGAGAGGGGACAGCCTTGTCTTGTTCCTGATTTTAGAGGAAATGCTTTGAGTTTCTCTCCATTTAGTTTGATGTTGGCTATTGGTTTGGTGTATATTGTTTTTATCATGTTTAGATATATTCCTGTTTTTCCTGTTCTCTCCAAGATCTTTATCATGAAGGGATGTTGGATTTTGTCAAAGGCTTTTTCAGCATCTAGTGAGATGATCATGTGGTTTTTCTTTTTCAGTTTGTTTATATTGATGGATTTTCGTATGTTGAACCATCCTAGCATCCCTGGGATGAAGCCTACTTGGTCATGGTGGATGATTTTTCTGATATGTACTTGGATTAGGTTTGCCAATATTTTATTGAGTATTTTAGCATCGATATTCATGAAGGATATTGGTCTGTAGTTCTCTTTTGTAGTCATATGTGTGGCTTGGGTATCAAAGTGGTTGTAGCCTCATAGAAAGAGTTTGGCAATAACCCACCTGCTTTTATTGTGCAGAACAGTTTGAGGAGTGCTGGAATTAGCTCTTGTTTGAATTTCTGGTAGAATTCTGCAGTGAAGCCATCTGGCCCTGGGATTTTTTTGGTTGGGAGGCTTTTGATGACTGCTTCTATTTCATTCGGGATTATAGGTCAATTTAAACTGCTTATCTGTTCTTGGTTTAATTTTGGTAAGTGATATCCAGAAAACTGTCCATTTCCTTCAGATTTTCGAATTTGGTGGAGTACAGGTTTTCAAAGTATGACCCGAAGATTCTCTGGATTTCCTCGGTGTAGGTTTTATATCCCCCTTTTCGTTTCTGATTTTGTTAATTAGCATGCTCTCTCTCTGCCTTTTGGTTAGTTTGGCTAGAGGTTTGTCTATCTTCTTGATCTTCTCAAAGAACCAACTCTTTGTTTCATTAATTCTTTGTACTGTTTTCCTAGTTTCTACTTTATTGATTTCAGCCCTCAGTTTGATTATTTCCTGGCATCTACTCCTCTGTGGTGAGTTTGCTTCTTTTTGCTCTAAAGCTTTCAGTTGTTCTGTCAATTCTCTAGTGTGACTTTTCTCCAGTTTCTTCATGTGGGCACTTAGTGCTATGTACTTTCCTCTTAGTACTGCTTTCAGAGTGTCCCATAAGTTTGGGTATGTTGTGTCTACATTCTCATTAAATTCTAGGAAATCTTTAATTTCTTTTTTCATTTCTTCCTCGACTCAGGAATTGTGCAATTGGGTGTTACTTAATTTCCATGAGTTTGTAGGTTTTCTGTAATTCGTGTTGTTGTTGAATTCTAGCTTTAATGCATGGTGATCTGATAAGATACAGGGGGTTATTTCAATTCTTTTGTAACTGTGGAGGTTTGCTTTGCTGCCAACTATGTGGTCAATTTTAGAGAAGGTTCCATGTGCGCTGAGAAGAAGGTATATTCTTTTGTGTTTGGATGGAATGTTCTATAGATATCTGTTAAACCCATTTGGGTCATAACTTCTGTCAGATCCTTTGTTTCTTTGTTAAGTTTCTGTCTGGAGGTCCTGTTTAGTGGTGTAAGGGGGGGTGTTGAAATCTCCCACTATAAGTGTGTGTGGTTTTATGTGTGATTTGAGTTTTAGTAATGTTTCTTTTACAAACGTAGATGCCTTAGTATTTGGGGCATAAATGTTCAGAATTGAGACTTCATCCTGATGGATTTCTCCTGTGATGAGTAGGAAATGACCTTCTTCATCTCTTTTGACTGATTTTAGTTTAAAGTCCAATTTGTTGGATATTAGGATTGCTACCCCTGCTTGTTTCTTGGGTCCATTTGATTGGAAATCTTTCCCCAATCTTTAATTCTTAGGTACCGTCTGTCTTTGAGGTTGAGGTGAGTTTCTTGTAAGCAGCAGAAGGAAGGATTCTTCTTATCCATTCTGCTAATCTGTGTCTTTTTATAGGGGAGTTAAGACCATTAATGTTGATGGATATTAATGACCATTGATTATTGTTCATTCTTGTTTGTTTTTGATTTGGTGATGGTGGCAAGATTATGTGTGGGATTCTATGTCTTTTTTCTTTTGACTGTTGAAAAATTGGGATTATCTATTGCCTATGTTTTTCTGGTTGAAATTAACTACCCTGGGCTGCAGTTTACCTTCCAGTACTTTCTGTAGGGCTGGATTGGTGGATATGTATTGTTTGAATCTGGTTTTAGCATGGAATATCTTGTTTTCTCCATCTATAATGAAAGCTTTACTGGGTATAGTAGTCTGGGCTGGCATCCATGGTCTCTTAGTGTAGGTGGAATATCGATCCAGGACCTTCTGGCTTTCAGAGTTTCCAAGGAAAAGTCAGGTGTGATTCTGATAGGTTTGCCTTTATAGGTTACTTGACCTTTTTCCTTTGCTGCTCTTAATATTTTCTCTTTGTTGTGTATGCTTGGTGTTTTAATTATTATGTGGCAAGGTGACCTTTTTTTTTGGTCCAGTCTATTTGGTGTTCTGTAGGCTTCTTGTACTTTCATTGGCATGACTTTCTTTAGGTTGGGAAATCCCTGCTGAACCCCCCAGAAAGGGTGTGCCTTACATGCTACTACCCACTAGACTGTGCCTCGGCTCCTGCTCCTTCTGAGGAAAGACTTGATCCATGAGTTTGTCTCCTATTGAGACTGAGACTCTGAGGAAAAGGAAAATGCTGACCTCCCTTTGTGTCCTCAGCATGGCTCATAGTGACCTGACCTTAAGAAGCTCCATGGTTGTTTGTTGAGTGAATATATGATGTAAAGGGCAGCCTTCTGATATCTTGGAGGACAGATAAAGTTCTCTCCAGGCTACAGCGTTGGTCTAGTGAAAACCCAGACACATCATCTCATGTTTTGGTCCCTTACAGAAACTTATGTGTGAACTCAAGGAAAACATCACAGCTAAGTGTCCTTTCCAGGGCCAAAGCTCATGTCTTTAGCACCCCTCAATAGAGTGGGCATTGAGATGGCTGCCTAAGTGTGGAGAGGGGAAGGGAGGAGGACAGACTTCTATAGAACAATCTTTCAAGCCAAGATCATTAGGAGGAACCAGTAGATCATGAACACGTAGGGAGCCTTGGTGTGATGCCAGGGTGGAAGAGGTGCTAATGAGAGATTACCTTACCTATAAGTGGGGGTATAGCTCAGGGGTAGAGCATTTGACTGCAGATCAAGAGGTCCCTGGTTCAAATCCAGGTGCCCCCTTACTTAAGTATGATTTTGGTAGTTAATTTTCCACATTAATCATGGGGAGGACATCAATGAGGCATGGAAGTCTCCATTAGTTGAGGTGTCTTGAATATACTTGAGAGCCTCCCTCTCTGGGCTCCATACTGCAGTAATTTGATGGTGTGAACCAGGATAACTTAGTCTCCTAGCAGAACTCTCACCCAAGGGCCCAGACACTCATGACTCTGACTCCACACTCTCCCCAGTATGCACAATGGTCAGAAACTGAAGATGTCAGAAGGACAAAGAAAGAAAATGTATCACAAAGGAAGGAAGATGTGGGCTTCACTCAGACTTTTGCAAGTACAGGGTTCAATGAATGAAATGTGAACTCAGTAGCAAATGTTAAAGAAATCTAAGGCCAAAGGAAAGATTTTAAAAACCTAGGCTACAAGATCTGATGCATATAGGACAAGAATTTATGAGGGTAGATAATTTTTCAACAGAAACTCTTGACACTAGAAGATGATAAATTTGTTTGGGGCACCATGACACCTCTCACCACACCACAAAAGGTTGTGTCCCATCCCTGGAACTGGGATGTTTTATTTGACAAACATGGATTCTCAGAAAATCATATCCTCTGTGTAGGGCAAGTCCAATTAATCTCTGGTGTCCCAGAGAGCCCCCCAGGACATCACAGTCCATTGGCATTGCTCTCAATTGCACAAGAGAACTTTCTGAGCAAAACCTATGTGCTGAAGACACCACATAAATTAGTCGCAAGACATGTGAACCAAGTTGGCACTGACCAGGAACTTTTCTTCCTGTTGATTAACTTTCATCCTGCTGGAGGGTGCTTACAAAGTCATCAATTGTCTCACCAAGATGTAGACTCTGTGAATGCAATAGTGATTTGCATGGAAGGTAACCACCTCTTTTTGTTGGATTTGAGACCTGCTCCACACAAGGAAATAGATACGTGGTACTGCAAACTTAAGAACACATGGCAGGTAGGGCAGGGTAGGCCAGAAGCAAATGTTCTTGGTCCCGACTTGAGATCCTTTGAACCAGATTCTCTGGGAACAGGACCTGAGAATGACCTCTGTCTCTAAGACACTCTGGGGATGATTCAGACTCATGGGTTGTTTATAGCTATTAATTTTACATAATCATTTCTATGCTACAGATGTGGAAAACATTTGATAAATCAGGCCTAAAGAAGACAAGCCTCATAATGACCATGTCATGGCAGAATTCACATTTAAGATGAAGGGGCCATTGCACCCACCTTCTTGAGCAAGGATGGAGCAGCCTCCATTGTCTCTCTTCTTCCTACCTATTAGTCTCCATTTGCATACACCCTCAGTGTATCAGAAGACGATAAACCTGAGAACAGAATCAGTCCTCAGAATTTGTGGAGGAATGAGAACCAGAGAGTCTATGGTCTCAGGAGCACAACATGGCCAGCAGCATACTGTCTTGTGTCTGGTGCTACCTGACATGTAGGCAATTGCTCTACTACTGACTTTTGCCCTTGTCCCTGTGTAGACTCTCCTCATTACAGCATCTCTGCACTGCCTCACCAAAGGTCATAATGTTCTTTGTGACTCTCGGCACCTGTTCCCTAGGAAACCAGACTCACCAAGAATAAAACGTAATATTAAGAAGAGAAAAGGACACTGTAATCTCCCAACACTGTTGTGTGTGTGTGTGTGTGTGTGTGTGTACACAGGCAAGCATTCATGCATGTTTGATGTGTTTCTATAAGAGGGCATATGTTTGCCATGGAGCACATTGGAAGGTCCAAGATGTCAGACCTCAATATCTGATTTATTTGAAGCAGAGTGCCTTTTATTGCTTAAAACTGGGAAATATACAGTAGGCTAACAGCCAGGACCCTCCAGAATCTCCTGTGTCCAACTGCCACTTTTGCTTAAGAGCTCTTGATTACATATATGTGCCTCTGCATCTGGATTCTTCATAACACACACACACACACACACACACACACACACACACACACACAGACAGACACACACACACACACACACATACACACACACACATACACACACAGACACACACATACACACACACATACACACACACATACACACACACATACACACACACACACACAGACACACACACACACATACACACACACACAGACACACACACACACACACACACACACACATACACACACACACACACACACAGGAGATAGATAGATAGAGAGAGAGAGAGAGAGAGAGAGAGAGAGAGAGAGAGAGAGAGAGAGTTTCTCAGGTTAGTGCAACAAGTGGCATGATGAGCCACTCACTAGACAGCATTGTGACAATTGGATTTGGGGGGCATCTTAGTCACTGTGCAGAAATAGCTGAGTCTTCTGCACAGTGTTGTGGGTCTGCATGCTCCTTCTGTGTCTCCAGCAAAGACTGCAGGCTGTGGAGCTGTCCATGGAGCTCCTGCCATGTCAGGCTCTGCTTGGCCATACACATGGTTTTGTAGCAAATGGTGTCTGAAAATTTGAGTCCAATGAACTTAAAATGCTGAAGCATGACAGCCAGAGCAGGAATCCTGAAAATTTAGAAGAGGTGCCAGCCAACAACCTCTATTGGATGTCCACATTCCAACAATCAGCCTGTAATCCAAGAGGCAGTCTGCTTCACTCCCATTGACGGGAATCCCCTATACCCAGCTCTGGAGAATCAGTTGGAGTTCTCCAGTTTAGGCAGAAAACCACCTCCCTTCTTACAGCCCACATCTTTGGGCTCATTGTCCACCGCCAACTCCTGTTGTTGTGCTGGCTTCCACACATAGTTCTAGATGCAGATGCTGGTTCATGCTACTGAAATTGCCATGGCTGAAGATTAGGGAACCCACCCCATCTTCTAAATATGATGAAAACAGAGTCACCTGAAAGATCTGGAATCCAAGGAACACACATAGCCTGCTGGATGCACTTTACACTGGTGAGCTAGCAGATGGTGAATCCCAGACATCTGAGTTTTCTTGTCACACAATGTGCGCAGTATGCGGAGAACCAGGAAGGATACCAGTCACCAGGAGATGGATTAAGGTGGCCTTTTGTGGTTTCTGAGACTATAAGTAGGATCATTTTGTCACATATCACTGGGGACATTTAAACCTTGGACAAAGGATTCAAAGGCTGAGAACACAGTAAGAATCAGGAGTGATGCAACTGAGCATTGTTCAGTTTCCATGAGTTCTTAGGGTTTCTGCATTTTGTGTTATTGTTAAATTCTAACTTTAAAACATGGTGACTTGATAAGATACAGAGGGTTATTCCAATGTTTTTGTATCTATTGAGGTTTGCTTTGTTGTAGATTATATGGTGGATTTTAGAGAAGGTTCCATGTGGCATTGAGAAGAAGGTATGTTCTTTTGTTTTTGTATGGAATGTCTGTTAAACCCAATTGAGTCATAATTTCTCTTAGTTCCTTTATTTCTTTGTTAAGTTTCTGTCTGATAGTCCTGTCTGGTGAGAGTGGAATGTTGAAGTCTCCCACTATAAGTATGTGGGTTTTCATGTGCTATTTAAGTTCAAGTAACAGTTCTTTTAAAAATGTGGGTGCCTTTGTATTTGAAGCATAGATGTTTAGAGTTGAGACTTCATCTTGACAGATTTTTCCTGTGATAAATATGAACTTACTTCATCTCTTGATTCATTTTACTTTGAAGTCTAACATATTAGATAATAGGATAGCTACACAAGCTTTTTTGGTAGGTCCATTGGATTTGAAAATCTTTCCAACCCTGTACTCCGAGGTTATGTCTGTCTTTTAAGTTGTAGTGTGTCTCTTGTATGCCGAAGAAGGATGGATTCTGTCTTCATATCCATTCTGTTACCCTTTGTCTTTTTATAGGTGAAATAAGACCACTGATATTATGGAATCTTAGTGACCATTGATTGTTCTTTTTTGTTTCTTTTGTGTTTGTTGTTGTTGGTGGTGTGTGTGTGTTTCCCTCTTTTTTTGGCTTTTGGTAATGTAAGATTATTTATTGCCTATATTTTGTGAGTATAGCTAATTACCTGGAGTTGGTGTTTTCCTTCCAGTACTTTCTGTGGGACTGGATGGGTGATATGATATTCTTTGAATCTGGTTTTGTCATGGAACATCTTGTTTTTCTCCCCATAATGATTGCAAGCTTTGCTGGTTATAGTAGTCTGGGCTGGCATCTGTGGTCTCTTAGTTTGTAGACCATCTATGCAGGACCTTCTCAGCCTTTCTGAGATTCCACTGAGAAGTCAGGTATAATTCTGATATGTCAGCCTGTATATGTTACTTGGCCTTTTTCCTTAGCAGCTCTTAATATTCTTTCTTTATTCTGTATGTTTGCTTTTTTTGTTATAATGTGTCAAGGGGAGTTTTGTTTTGTTTTCTTTTGTTATGTTTTGTTTTGTCAAGTCTATTTGGTGCTCTGTAAGTTTCTTGTACTTTCACAGGCATGTCCTTCTTTAGGTTGAGAAACTTTTCTTCTATGGTTTTGTTGAATATGTTTTCTGCACCTTAGAGCTGAGCTTCTTCAACTTCTTCTATCCCTATTATTCTTAACTTTGGTATTTTCATGGTGTCCCATATTGCCTGGATATTTTGTGTCAAGGATTTGATGGACTTAACATTTCTTTGTTCAATGAATCTGTTTCCTCTAGTGTATCTTCAACACCTGAGATTCTCTCTTCCATCTCTTGTGTTCTGTTGGTTAGGCTTGCATCTGTAGTTTCTGATCCCTACTCAGATTTTCTATTTCCAGCATTCCCTCATTTTGTGTTTTCTTTATTGCCTCTGTTTCAGTTTTCAAGTCTTGAACTGTTTGAATTGTCTTCTTCACCTGCTTGATTGTGTTTTCTTGGCTTTCCTGGCTGTCTTTAAGAGATTTGCTGATTTCTTGCATTTTTTTTGTCTTTTTTTCCATTTCTTTAAGGGATTTTCACATTTATTCTTTAAAGGCCTCTATCATCTTCGTAAAGTTGTTTTAAGGTCATTCTCTTCTGTTCCATCTGAGTTGGGATGTCACGTCTTGCTGGTGTAGAGCCCCTAGACACTGGTGGTATCATATCACTCTTTATGTTGTAGAATGTGTTCTTACACTGTCTCTACCCATCTTTCCTTCCAGTGGGTGAAGTTATTGCCACTTCTGGTACATGTAGGCCCAAGATTCAGATGGCCGCAAATGCAGTGCTGTATGGTTTGGGCTGCCCCCAGGTCTCTGGGGATTTGGGTCTTCAACGAGGAGGGAAAGGAAAAGGCCCAGCAATCACCTCTCTGAGTGGGTACAGGACCAAGGCTTTGATGGCAGCAGATGCTGTGCTGGACGGTTTGGGTTCCCTCAGGTATCTGGAGATTTGGTAAGGACTAGGCAATGTGCCCAAGTCAAGGCCTCCAACAAGGGGAAAAGGAGAGGGCCCAGAATACAGATGCTGGAGATATGAGCAAAGTTCCAGAGCACAGGTGCTGGAGACATGAGCACAAGTCTAGAGCAGAGTAGTTGGGCCGACAAAGGAGGGATGGTGCAGCCTGTCCTGCAGGGGCTCCCAGGAAGTGTAAGGTTGGTTCCCACTTCACTTTCCAGGAGTCAGGAAGGCACAGGAGAGCCTTCACCATGCTTACGCCCCACACTCTTACTGTGATTTAATTGTTCTGGGGGAAGGCCTGGGAAAAAGACCTTTTATAGATACTTCAAGTGATTCTAATTTATTTGGGGTAAAGAAACACAACAATATATCCTTAGAATTTACTGGTTCAAGGAGAAAATATTTTAACACTAGAGCGTAGTAAGAAGAAATTAAAAGTAGGTATCTATGTAAAAGGTCAAAACTAGATACGTATTGGGGCACCAGGATTTGAAAGAAGACCTTCTTGAGCTGCCATCATAAACTCTACCACTGAGCTATACCCCAAAGAGGCTGAGTACAGCTAATACTTCATTAGAATCTCTTCAACCTTCGTTCAACACCCAGGATACCTACATGTTCATGATCTGCTGTTAATGATCCAGAAATCCACAGGTTTTCTACATTGATGTCTCCCATTCCTCTGCCCTCTTCAGCTTTGAGTAGCCGAATGCGCATGCACACACACACACACTCTCTCTCTCTCTCTCAGGGTGTGGTAAAGGCATCAGCGTTGACATTGAAAAATGCCTGTCTGTGGGTTTGTCCATAAATTCACACAGAGATAGGACAAGACCTTTTGGTCTTTGGTAATTGATGACCCTCAGATGAAGCTCAGGGAGAGTATTCCCCATGATCAAAGCACTCAGGAAGACACTAGGACACTCTGTGATATCTTCATTCAATAAACACTTGAGTAGCTTGGTAGTTTCTGGACCCTGTCATCTTCAGGGCGTGGTGAAGTACACTTGTAGCTGGCCCTTAGGAGGCATGGTTACCGTGTCTCCCTACAGTGTTGAGTACATACAGACAGATAAAACATTGTCTTTTTACTTCACAAAGTTTTATTCTAAATAGAAGACAACTAATGGGTAAAATGTTTCCACAGAGGTGACAGGACTAGAATTGACAGGGCAGGGTAACCAGGAGTGAGGAACACCTTCATGGGGCTCCAGAGAGGAGATTAAGCAAGAGCCACTAGAAGCTAGTTCTACTCCAAGACTCCTCTAAGCTCAATTTCCTGCAGTGAGTGAGCCACCTGTTCACAGCCTTAGAGGATAATCTATGACTTAGCATGGGTGACTGTGACCTGAGTGGGCCTCAGAAAGCAGCACACAGATAGGGCATGAGTAGCATGCAGCACCCAGGTGAACAAAGATCAGGACATAATATGGAAACATCCACGACAAGGGACAAGGAACAAGGTGGTCACAGGGTGTTTTTGGTTCTTCAAAGACAACATGAGATATTTTATGATCTGGCATCCAAAAGGAATCCTGGCAAGGGGGCACCTGGATTTGAACCAGGGACCTCTTGATCTGCAGTCAAATGCTCTACCCCTGAGCTGTACCCCCACCTGTCTATAAATGTCTCACAGACACTCAGATCTTGCATGGCCCCTCCCTGGCTATTAACATCACAGGTAATCTATGCCATCATATTCTTCCTCTTATGAGGCCCAGCTGTGAGCTGTCTTTGCACATGAGTGTCTCAGGAATGGCTAGCATCCTCCTGCCTTGGACCCCAGCTGAAGCAGTGGCATTAAATTCAGGAGGCCTGCTGCTACAGCCCTCTTCAACCCATCCAAAGGAGCTATATGAAAATACACTGGCTGCTTAGCTGACCTTTGGAGGTGAGTGGGATGCAGAAGTAGACAAAAGGGAAAGTTCTCTGTCCCCTGAGAACTCCTTGGTCAGACGCTCTGGGAGGGACCCAGGGTCTGATGTGTCTCTACAATCTCTGTGAACAATTCTGACCTACACACTATTAGATGTTATTCCTCTTTTCTCTGCCTTTTTGTGCTGTAGATGCGAAATAAAAAGACAGTGATTAAATTAAGAACAAATCAAACACTCCTGCTTAATGACCAAGTCCACAATGATGACAAGGGACCTATGGAGACTTTGGTGTCTTCAGCATGGCACAGGACAGTGGTTGCTAACTTGTGATCAGCAAGTGACAGAGTCTTGGAGCAGGGCTTGATTGACAAAGAGCCTCTGATTTTCACCCTTACACCTGTGTAGATTCCCTCACTGGCCCAGGCCACTTGCACTGCCTCACGCAGGGATGTAGTTAGGACACATGGAACGTCTCATTTTCAAGGACCTCAAGGACCTCATTCAGATAGGACTCTCTCAGGCGTAAATTACCATGTCTTTCCCACAGACCTACCTCAAGACACCCAGAATCCATGTGTGCCCAGCACACTGAAGCCTTTGCTACTCAGCAATGTGTGGTAAGATGTTTTATCTCTTTTGGATTTTGTGCTCTTTTGAGGGTCCTGCAACCCAGCTCCCAGGTAAATTTTACCCAGTGTCTTATTCTTAGTTATGAATGCCAGGCCTCAGCTTGGCTTGTTGCTTGTCAGCTTTTCTTAAATCATCCCATTTACCTTTGCCCTCTGGACTTTTACCTTATTTACTTCTGTGTATCTTACTTTCCTCCTTACTCCATGGCTGCTTGAGTGGCCCCTGGCGTCCTCTCTTTGTTCTCTTTCTCTTTACTCCATGTTTATCATAGCTTTCCTCTCTGCCTACCAGCCCTGTCTTTCCTTGCTCCTGCATCACTCTTGGCCATTCAGCTCTTTATTAGGACCTCCAGCTGTATTAGACTGGCACAGAAACACAACTTGACAGAGTTAAACAAATGCAGTATAAACAAAAGTCACACACCTTAAAATAATATTCCCCAACAGCAGTATGTGGCCTCAGGTGGAGACCCACTGTGCAGGGCTGGAGTCCTGCTCTACTTCCCTCCTGTGGTTTTGCCTCCAAGTTCTCAACCCTGGCTGTTCTCTCCCCACTGCTGTGTAATATTACTTTAACTAAGCAATGATGTGTTGCATTTGTTTGTGTTGTGTTATATTCCTTTAACCATGTAAAGGTTGTTGCATTTGTTTGAGTTGCATTTAACTAGGCAAAGATGTGTTGCATTTGTGGTGCATTTGTTTACTTATGTAAAGATGTGTTTATGTTTTAGCTTACCTGCCTAAGGCACCTGATTAGTCTAATAAAAACCTGAGTGTCCAATAGCTAGGAAGAGGAGGGCTGGGCGAGGCTGGTGAGCAGAGAGAATAAATAGAAGAAGGCGAGAGGAGAGAACAGGGGAGAAAGAGAGGGAGACCCCCAGAGCCAGTCATCCAGGAAGCCTGCACCAGACAGAGTAAGAAAGGAAGTAGGACATACAAAATGAAAGAAAATTAAAAACCTAGAAGCAAAAGGCAAATGAAAAGGCAGGTTCAAATAAGTTCTCGGAAGCAGCTGGGATGAGCATGAGATAAGGCTGAGCATTCATAGCTAAGAATAAGTCTCCATGTCATGATTTGGGGACTGGCTGCCAAAAGAAAGCCTGCTACACTCCACCCGGCTCTGACCCTCAGCAGAAGCTTGTATTGTGAAATCATTTCTGGGCTTTTCACCCTCTGCTCTCCTGCCTCATCATTTTCTGCTCCTATATTTGAAAGAAAAATGTTAAAATCAGAGAGATTTTAGCCCCATGCTTGACCTAATCTATCATCTCAGCATCAGCAGGGACCAGGTAGTCAGAGCTCAGCCCACAGCCTGCACTGAAGTGGCTTCAGGTATCTCTGACCTGAGAACCCTTTCTCAGGAAGCATCACAGTGAGGGTAAAAGACCTCACCGAGGCCAAGGATGTAAGAGAGGACAGCAGCCAGAGGATGCAGAGTGTGGAGACAGAATGAGAGAGGAAACCAGGGAGGCTATAGCAAACTTTTGTGATTGACCTAAGATGATCAGGACAATCACAGAAAGCTTCTTCTTGGGAAAATATTCATTTGCATTCTATCTAGTAAACATACCTCCACTGTAGATTTCATCCATAGAACAAGACTTTTCCAAAGAGGTAAAACCATTACATCAACACCAGGCTCAGGAGCCTCATGGGTGAATTCCTACAAATATGTAAGCAAATAACATGAACAGAAGATTACCACAGCTCAATGCACTGTGGAGTCAGCACAACCGTAATATACAGTTTACAGAGAGGCTGTGTGTGTGTGCCTTTGTATTGTGTGTGTGTGTGTGTGTGTGTGTGTGTGTGTGTGTGTGAGTGTGTGTGTGTGTGTGTGTGTGTGTGTGTGATTCTCCAGATGAGCATTAATGATTTTTAGGTAAATGTTTTCATGTTACTAGAAATAGACAGCATGCTGTTTGTATTTGGTGACTACTAACCATCAACTTTCCCCAGGGTTTCACAGGAATATTCCAGAAGACTTCTGGATTCAGCATTGGCTCTTCCTTGCCACTGTCACTCATTACAGAAAAATATCCCAAGAAAGGCTCTTGTGAGACATGGAACTTGTCTTTCAACATCCTCCAAACTCCACAGGAGTCTGTCACTGATGTGGCAATTTACACAAGAGACAAGGACACTGTGCCCCCAGCACTGTGCAGATTTAATTCTGTGTTTGGTTTACAAAATCTCAGTCTGTCTGTAGAAAGCACTGAGGCCATCAATACAGTGCAAAGTGTATGGGTGTCTGCATGTCCCCTCTGTGCCTTCAGTAAAAACATCAGGCAGCTCCCCATGATATGCACCAGAGATCCAACTCGGTGAGGCTCTTTGGGCCTTCACAGAGAACAGCTGCCAAGAAAGTCAGGGTCTTTGGTGGGAAGTTTGTTACAAGGAGTGACATTTAAAACATTGTCACATGGGTGCCACAGCACAGATGTTAAGCCTTTAGAACACATGCCAGTCAGGTGCCACCACTGGCTGTGAACCAGGCCCATTAGCATTACGCCTGTGGTCTCTGGAATCCATATGATTTGTGGCTCTGATATGTCACCTCTGTCATCCTGAGATCCCAAATCACCAGCTCTGATGAGCCAATTAGATGTCTCCAACTGCTGGGGAATACCATTCCAGTACCCCAATTCCATTTATTTTATTTTATTTTATTGTTTTTTTGAGACAGGTTTTCTCTGTATAGCTTTGGAGCCTATCCTGGCACTCGATTCTAGACCAGCCTGGCCAAGAAGTCACAAAGATCCATCTGCCTCTGCCTCCCAAGTGCTGGGATTAAAGGTGCGTGCCACCAACGACCGGCCTCACTCCATTTTCTTTAGGGTCCATTACCTGCTGTCCATTGCATCTGTGTGTTGACTTCCATACTCTGACTGAGAACCACCAATGGTTGTTTATAATTAAACACTGCATTTTTAGGTTTAGAGAACTCACTCTGTGTTCTAAAAATTCTGAGGACTTGATGACTTTGAAGACTTGAACTTATATACACAACCAGCTGTCACATTCTTATACTAATGAGGAGTCTGATGGGTGATAGCAGAGACCTGCCATCACTGCTTGGGTCCAATCCATCTGACACAAGTAAGTAGGTCCATACTGTGAATATGGTCACTTAGGTTGCAAAAATCACATGGAAAGGGGGCACCTGGATTTGAACCAGGGACCTCTTGATCTGCAGTCAAATGCTCTACCCCTGAGCTATACCCCCACCTGTCTGTAACTGTCTCACAGACACTCAGAACCTGCATGGCCACTCCCTGGCTCTTAGCAACACAGGTGCACTTGCCAGTGCTCTGCCATCATCTGCTTCCTCCTATGAGGCCCAACCCTGTGCTGTCTCTGCACATGACTGCCATGTACTCAGGAATGACTAGCATCCTCCTGCTTTAGATCCTAGCTGAGGCAGGGGCATTAAATTCAGGGGGCCTGCAGCTCTAGCCTTCTTCAACCCATCCAATGGGGCCATATGCAAATGCACTGCCTGCTTAGATGTCCTTTGGAGGTGAGGGGGAGGCAGGAGTAGGCAAAGGGGAAGTTCTCTGTCCACTGAGAACTCCTTGGTCAGACTCTCTGGGAGGGACCCAGTGTCTGTTGTGTCTCTACAATCTCTGTGAACAATTCTGAATGACACACTATCAGGTGTAATTCATTCCAGTTCTATACTCTCACTGGTACCAATGCGCCCACTTAATAAACTTCATCTGAGTGGTGATGTGTTCTAATTATAAAGTTAAATTACAGATCCCCTCAGACCTACTTAAGAGAAGCAGCCAGACCTGTCTGGTGAGATGCCCTCCTCAGCTCTGAAGTTTTCAGGCCCATACTTTTTCCTTTGAATTTTTATTGATTCTTTTCTCATACAACGCATCCCAACCTCAGCCTCCCATCCCTCCAAAGCAGCCAGTCACCCCTCATGCTCCTCCTTCCGCTCAAGAACCACTGCTCCTCCATTTCCCTTCAGAAAAGAGAAGACCTTTTGGTGATATCAATAAACCTGGCACAATGAGATGCAAGGAGATTAGACAACCCAATAGTAAAAAAGGTACTGAGAGCATGGGAAAGACTGAAAGACATCTTCACTCCCACTATTAGGAGTCCCACATAAACCCCAAGCTAAACAACCATATATACACTGGACCTAGACAGTTCCCTGCAGGTGCCATGATTGCCTCTTCAGTCTTGGAGCCCCATGAGCCCAGCTTAGTTGATTCTGTAGGCCATGTTCTCCTAGTGTACTCCACCCATCTGAAGGGGGGAAAAGCTCACATGGGAAATGCCCACCCTCCACTGCCAGCCCAGTTCTGGGCTTTGTCTTCTTATTTCTGACCACATGTTCAGAAGACAGCATGGAGGAACATAATTTATGGTATGACTTTCATTTATGGTCCCTGGACAATGGCTGTCTGTAAGGCTGAAGTGCCTGGAAATTGCAGATTTCTATATCATGTCCTTGCCTTCTCTTTAAAGGCTGCACAGCCAGAGAAACTAGATATATACAACAATAA
Organism: Cricetulus griseus; assembly: GCF_003668045.3. NCBI lineage: Eukaryota > Metazoa > Chordata > Mammalia > Rodentia > Cricetidae > Cricetulus > Cricetulus griseus. Next base: position 98,897,190 of record NC_048601.1, on the reverse strand, counting down.
TGGAGACATTTAATAGGAGTAGGAGGGACACTGAGCATGTAAAAAGAGGCAGCTTTGTTTAGGATCAAACGTGCAATAAACAGAAGACAATCCATGAACAGAAGACAATTCATAAATTTATTATAGGGGGCACCTGGATTTGAACCAGGGACCTCTTGATCTGCAGTCAAATGCTCTACCCCTGAGCTATACCCCCTCTCTGTCAAAAATGTTTAATAAGTTCTTTTCAACTTCATAGTATGTTCAACATTCCTAACTTATACTTTATATTGGACATTCCGGCACCACTGCCTCCACAAACTCATCCCAGACAGGTGCCTCTCCAGTCTGCTGTTGTCATGTCAGCTCCTCCCACACACATATCAGCTTATGTGAATAGCACAACTGGGACAGAGAGACATAAGCCATGACAAAGGACATTAGATTTACCTGCATGACTTCTTCAGTTATTCCCATGTTCTGAGTGTGAAGAGATCCTGCCTAACTTCTTTGGAGAACTATGTGGTCCCTGCATGTGACTTCGTCTCTCCAGTCTATGGATGATCTGTGCGTTAGCCCCTGAGGGTGGTTTCTGAGTTGATGGTAAAGATGTCTCTTCAGGCCCGAGTTTGTCATCCATGAGCTATGACAGCATAGTAGGAGGACACAGAGGGTCAGGGAATGCTGAAGATGTGGTCTCTACCGTGGCCTTCAGGTCTATCACCACTACATAGACTCATTGCCGTTTGTTTTCATCAACATATATGACACAATTCAATTATTGTGAAAACTCATTATTAATGTAAAACATTATTGAGAAAGAAGCACAAAGCCTCTACAAATTCTTTTCTTATTGCTCCTGTCACACAAAGGAAACCATTCTCTCTTCTCTGTGCACTTATGCAAAATACATACACCATGGTATGCCTTATTCAATCAGGTCTAGACATCAGTAACTAACTGACTTAATAGATGCAAAGTGTATTTCCTTTCTTCTTTAATACTCTCTTTCCCATTAATTTCATGACCCAACCTTTAGTTGGTTGACCGTCTATTTTTTTATCATGATGATTTTTAACACTGTGTTATGTTGAATGTGCATCATTCTAAACAGGAAGAAGTCATCTGGTAGAATTTTTTATATTCCTGAAGCTTATATCAGCCTTATGGATAAACTATGGCATATCCTTTACACATGTACATTTTCCACAGACCTTAAGTTCTCTATGAAATGCTTTAAGAACAATTTTCCATACATAGGTCATCAGATAGTGAACATTTCTACTTTGTCTTCCAGGAGTGAATTGGGCTCCAGATCCTTTTGTTCTGGTTGACCCAAAGGTCTGTTTGATGATAAAGGCCCTGTGACTTCCTTCACCTTCACCATGAGATGCTTCTTTACCACCATCTCTTCTGTGTGGAAGTTTCTCTTTCATAGATTGCAAGTTCTCCAATGTTTCTTAACAAAATGACATTCCTTCTTTTGGGAGATGAACCCTTTGTGTGAGAGGTAAATAGAAGTAAACTTCTAGCCTTTGTGTTCCTCATGTGACCTATAATTCTTTCCCCATTCTATGCTGAGAATCTGGACATTTAATTTAAAGATTTTTCATGAAATAATGTGGCTTTGGAATGAGAACAACCCCTATAGGTTCCTATGTTTGGTTTGTACTTGGGGACTGTTTAGGAAGGATTGGGAGGTATGGACTGTGGAGGAGATGTGTCACTGGAAGGGGGCTTTATGGTTTCAAATCCCATATCAGGCCCAATGTTACTCTCTGCTTTCTTCTTGTGGATCAGATGTTAACTGTCATTTACTGTCTCTGTGCGATGCCTGTCTATATGGAACCATGTTTGCCACCATGGTGATAATGAACTAACCTCAGAAATTGTAAGCAATCTCCCCTCAATAAGTGCTTTCTTTACAAGTTGCCTTGATCATGGTGATTTCATGGCACTAGTACAGTATAGTAACTATAAGTAACACTATAATAATACATAATAGTAAGTGAGCAATTGATATCATGGCCTGAGTTATTGTAATGGCAGACTTGACCATGCTGCTTGTTGGAGGATTACGGAAGAAGATAGGACTTTGGTTTCTGAAAGCAGATGAATGGGTTAAGTGGTACTTAATATGCCAATGTTAATAGGAGCTTGGGAAACAGTGCTCAGAGCAATGTGGTTGTAGAGGTCCAGCTCAAACAGCTTTAGAGAGGAAGAGACTTAGTCATCATGATGTTTTGGCAAAGAATGTGGCTACTTGTCTTTGTCTTAAAAATCTTCCAGAGGCTAAAGTGCAGAGTTTTGGACTAATGATGTCAGAGGAGATTCCAAGACAGCTTGTTGTTGACTGTGCCATGTGGTATTGCTCATCACTCTTACACAAATCTACAATGAAAAGGAGCAAGAGGTGCAAAGGAAAATACAAAGTTTATGACATTGTTTCCTTGGAGTCATCCATCACCTTTGGCTCTTACCACCTTTCTGCCTCGTCTTCAACACAGAACCCTGAGACTTAGTGGAAGGGTTTGATGAAGACATCCCATTTAGGACTGAGTGCTGCAAAGTCTCTCATTCTCTGTACATTGTCCAGTTGTGGGTCTCTGGGTTAATTTCCGTGTACTATGAGGAGAAATTCTCTGATATGGATTGAGCAAAGCACTGATCTATGGGTATAGCAATGTGTCTTTAGGAGTCATTTTATTGCCATGCTCATTTAGCAAAAGAAATAGTAGAAGGTTTTTCTCCAAGGGCCCATGCCCTATTTCATCTCAGAGTCATGGTCAGTTTAGCATTGTCTGATAGTTGTTCCATCTCATGTAATTGGGCATAAACCCAATGTTTTAAAAGTTGTGGTTATGCTAGGTGGTGGTGGCACACACCTTCAGTCCCAGCATTCTGGAGGTTGAAGCAGATGGATCTATGAATTCCAAGACACCCTGGTCTAAAGAGCAAGTTCCATGACAGCCCAGAGTACACAGAGAAACCCTGTTCCAATAAAAATTGTCGTGACCCAGCAAGTCTCAGCCTCAGTCCATGAGGGTCTACCTGAGTGGGGGTGTGTGGACCTGGAAGCTCCGAGCAACCCAATGGCGATAAAGATCAAACATAGGCATCTTGTCATCTTCAGAGAGCTCTCAGTTCCATGTTGTGGAACTAGAGTCATTTCTTTATTAGCCATCTTTTCTGGTGTTTCTTAACCATCCTGCTAATACCACGAGGCAACCATTTCTCTCTTTGTTCCCTCGTTGCTCTGGCCACTTGCCTCTTAACTACTAACTTTTTGTCCTCACAAGTTATTCACACACCTCTAGCTCCTCCACCCAGGTGAGGGCCTACCCAGATGCTTAGGCACATACAGATGCAAATAAGAGGCCATGGTAAACAGTAGTAGCCTCGTGGCAATTAACAAATCAATGGTGATCTGAGCTTCCTGGCACCACCACTGTTTACAGCAGCCAGAGACTGGGACCCAAAATATTCCATAACAGAGATATTCGGTCTCCCACAAAAAATTTAATAATAATTGTAACAATAAATCTTCTCGTCAAGCCCTACTGCCATGTGGGCGCACTCTGCCAGGCCACCAAGTTCTGCCCACAGCCTCAGTAAGGTCCCAAGTTACACACAGAGTCTTATATTACTTAACAATGCTGGTCTCCAATTCAGTAGAATTTCTTATATGCTAGCTCAGTCTTATCAACCATAATCAAAAGACGTAACTTATGAAGTATGCTGGTGGTAAGGGCCCTCTCTTGCTGGTGGATCACATGGTGGCTCCAGAGCAGAGAGCAGGAGAAAAAGAAAGAGGAAGAGAGAAGGGATGACTTCCGGTTTGTCCTGCTTATATATGAGTCTGCCTGCAATGTCACTTCCTGCCTGTATCTCAAGACTTCTTTTTACTACATTTCCCAGATTCTTCCTCAACTCCTAGTCCAGCCTTACTTGATGCCCTATTGGCCAACAGTGCTTTATTCAACAACCAATAAGATAAACATACACAGAAGGACATCTCCCATCATCTCCTCTTTTCTGTCTAAATAAATAGAAGGGTAACTTATCTTTTATAATAACTGAAGAAAACTGTAACCATGACAATCTGTCTTTAACTCCATCAAAAACCACAGAAGGATAATATATAAACTCTAGAATTGACAGAGACATTTCACTACCTGGACAGTCAACCAAAATTCCTCTGTAAAGTTGGGGCATCCATCTTCAGCCCATAGGCCACAGTGTGTCTGGCACACTTGTCTATTTCAGCAGGAACCCTTCAAGACTGCTCATCTTGTTTTGTAAATTCATCAGTCACTTTTTTGTGGGTCCTGCATATCCAGTTTATGCAGCAACAAACAGTCCATGCAAGATCAGTTTCTTGCCCAAATGGCTAATCTTTCCATGTTGAAGGCAAACTCCATAATGAGTTTATTCGATGCCCATTCTCCATTCTGATGTAATTGGTGTGCCAGGAGCAGTGGGGTTCACTGTCAAGAAGGACCCTAAACCATTTAAATGACATGTATTCTGTAGATCTTTGAAAGGTTTGAAGACTATCTATCCATCTCAAATACATCTCTGTATATCTAGAAAACATAACTAACCTAACTGTAGGTTGTGATTATTGTTGGTGACTATATAATCTGTATTTAATTATGCATATCACAAAATTGACCTTAAATTTGTATCAATAAATGAAAATCCATACCAATGTATTAATCTCCATATCCTATTCCCTCTTTTTTCTTTAAAAAGGAACTGGCTGTGATCATTACCATTTATAATGAACCCCATTTAAATGAAAACAAACATTTCTAAACAATTTGGGAATTTGAGCGTCGTTCATTCCAAACTGCTTCCTGCTGGTTGGGGGCAATGTCCATACCATATGGATCATGATAAAACACAGAAATCTGGCCGTAGTCATCTATGGCTACATCATCTCAGCTGTTTTGGATGTAGGATCATTTGGGCCACTGCTTCAGGGGGTCTTGATTGAACAAACCAATTTATTCTGGAAGGAATCCAGAGCTTTTCATTTCTGTGAAAACACAAGCAAGAAATCTTTTCCCAAGTAGCCTGTCTTTAGACTTAAATTTTGAAGTCAAAGCATTTTAAAAATATATAAGTTGTATTAATTTAGCAGCATATATATTCAAATGTATTTTAGCAGCTATAACTCTTTCCTCAGCAATTTAAAGACAATTTAACATATAGTATCCAGATTCTGTGAGTATTTTCCATCTTTATGTGGCTTTTTATTATTCTATTTCTTTTATTTTTATTTTTTTCTATTATGAGAGAGTTTCTCTGTGTAGTTTTGGCTGCCCTTGAATTCACTCTGTAGACCAGGCTGGCCTTAAAATCACAGAGATCTCCCTGCCTCTGCCTCCTGAGTGCTGGGATTAAAGGCATCTGTCACCACTGCCCAGCTACTCTATTTTTTGCCTCTGCTTCTGGAGTGTTGGGAATAAAGGCATGTACCTAGACACCAAGCTAATCTATTTCTTCCTGTTTCTTTTTTTCTCACAGCCTACATATATTTTTAAACACAGCTTAAACATTTAGAGGTTTTTCATCTGAAACTGGCTTTATTGGAAATCTTTACCTTATTCTGCCCACACAGTCTTTTAACTGTTAAACAACACTGCCAAAATTAAAGAGGCAGGTTTAATCAACAAGCAATAAAATAAACATATTCACAGAAGGATATTTCACATCAAATAAAGATAATAAATTAAAGTTGTGATTACTCCCATAACATTCATGTCAATATTGAACCAGTGTGTCTTAGAAGCAGATGACTGTTATAGGTAACAGGGTTTTATCTGGGTGATATTGATGATTACCTATCTCCTCTGGTAATGTGTGGACCTTCCAGCACCATGAGTATTTCTCAATATGGATGAGGAAGTAGAGCACCAGCTTAGCTTCTCCATGTTTACAACATAAACAAGTGTTGGCTTCAGAGAATAAGTCAACCTCAAGATGCAGCAATCCCATCCTTAAGTATCTATCCAAAGGACTCTCCCTTGTACAGAAAATGTACTTACTCATCCATTTTCATTGCTGCTCTGTTCATAATATCCAGAGACAGGAAACATGCTGGACATCCATCAACTGATCATTGGATATTGAAAGTGTGGGACATGTACACAATGGACTATTATTCAGACATTAAGAAAAATGAAGATTTCAAAATTTCAGGAAAATGGATGGAGCTAGAAACAATCATCCTGAATGAGGTTTAAATAATAAAAAATCAAATATTGGATTTTTCTCTTATATGCAGATGCAAGCTTTTAAACATTTGATCTGTGAGTTACATCTGAAATAACCACAGAGGTTAGGTACATATTAAGCCACCATGTGGTAGGAAAGGATCTTCCAAAGAAGGGAAAAAGAGCATATAGCACTATGGAGAGATAATGGGAAATTAGAATAGAAGATTTAACCAGGAAGGAGAATGGGAAAGAAGGGAAAGAGAAGTACTATGGGGAGAGACAATTAGCACTGGCCTTTTGAAACTGATGTGGAAGCCTACTTCAATAGAGGTTCCCTAAAATATATACCTATATCACATGAATTGAAATGCCACCAAATAAAACCTCCAGGGCCAGGAATCTGTTATACCTGGCTGAATTGGTGGCTAAGTGGGCTGCATGAACAAAATGAGCATCGCCAACTATTCACAACCTGATGGTAAGACCCTATAACCGAAGAGAAAAAAACTGTTTCTTTGAAAATATTTTCATTAGCTTTTGAGAATTTCATACAATGTATTTTGATCATATTCACCTTCAATGCCTTCTTTTAACTCCTCTTCACAGATCCATCCCACCTTTACAACCCCAGCTTTGTGTCCTCCAATTTGTACTATCCCCACACTTCTGGGTGTGGAGCCATCCACTGGAATATTGTTGACATACCATGAGTCACACCAATTAAAAAACTGTTCTCTCTCCTCATAAACCATTAATTGCTGAAGACCCAATCCTTTGAGCTTGGCTTTACAGGTGGGGCTGTAGAAGGAGCTGTATGTAGGCTTCTGGGCATCAGTGCTTCTGTCCCAGCTGTGAATTCAGATAGGAGAGAACAGGACATGAGGAGGAGGAAGAAAGGCTTGCAGTTGGCTCAGGGCTGGGCCTCAAAGGAGAAAGCAAATGACAGCAGAATACTAGCAAGTACACATTTCAGGGAGTGGCCATACAGGTTCAAAGATGTTTATTAGAGATACATGAATCAGATGGGGGTATAGCTCAGGGGTAGAGCATTTGACTGCAGATCAAGAGGTCCCTGGTTCAAATCCAAGTGCCCCCTTCCTACTGTATCTTTTAGATACAACAGACAAAATTTGAAGTACTGGTTAACATAGAGACAACCAATGTACTGTGTTCCTGGATTCTGTTCATGCCTGGTCCCTGGTCTCCTCTCTGAGAGGAGCTCATCCTGGACTCAATGTGAGACTCATTCAGTTCACACTCATGTTGTGGTACAGGCTTGCCCTCCAAGGTTGCACAGGGCTCAGTCAGTGCAGGAAGTCAGCAAAGAGGAGTCCTATGAAGTTGAGGAGTGGGATTCTTACTCTGGCAACTTTCTATATTCAACCCCTTGGGAAGGCCCTGCTGAACCCCCCAGAAAGGGTGTGCCTTACATGCTACTCCCCACTAGACTGTGCCTTGGCTCCTGCTCCTTCTGAGGAAAGACTTGATCCATGAGTTTGTCTCCTATTGAGACTGAGACTCTGAGGAAAAGGAAAATGCTGACCTCCCTTTGTGTCCTCAGCATGGCTCATAGTGACCAGACCTTAAGAAGCTCCATGGGTGTTTGTTGAGTGAATATATGATGTAAAGGGCAGCCTTCTGATATCTTGGAGGACAGGTAAAGTCTCTCCGGGCTACAGCTTTGGTCCATTGAAAACCCAGACCCATCAGCTCTTGTTTTGGTCCTTTACAGAAACTTATGTGTGAACTCAAGAAAAACACCACAGCTAAGTGTCCTTTCCAGGGCCAAAGCTCATGTCTTTAGCACCCCCTCAATAGAGTGGGCATTGAGATGGCTGCCCAAGTGTGGAGAGGGGAAAGGAGGAAGGCAGACTTCAATAAAACAATCTTTCAAGCCAAGATCATTAGGAGGAACCAGTAGATCATGAACACGTAGGGAGCCTTGGTGTGATGCCAGGGTGAAAGAGGTGCTAATGAGAGGTTACCTTACCTATAAGTGGGGGTATAGCTCAGGGGTAGAGCATTTGACTGCAGATCAAGAGGTCCCTGGTTCAAATCCAGGTGCCCCCTTAATTAGGTATGATTTTGGTAGTTAATCATGGGGAGGACATCAATGAGGCATGGAAGTCTCCATTAGTTGAGGTGTGATGAATAAACTTGAGAGCCTCCCTCTCTGGGCTTCATAATGTAGTAATTTGATGGTGTGAACCAGGACAACTTAGTATCCTAGCAGAACTCTCACCCAAGGGCCCAGACACTCATGACTCTGACTCCACACTCTACCTAATATGCATAATGGTCAGAAACTGAAGACGTCAGAAGGACAAAGAAAGAAAATTTATCACAAAGGAAGGAAGATGTGGGCTTCACTCAGACTTTTGCAAGTACAGGGTTCAATGAGTGAAATGTGACCTCAGTAGCAAATGTTAAAGAAATCTAAGACCAAAGGGAAGATTTAAAAACCTAGGCTACAAGAACTGATGCATACAGGACAAGAATTTATGAGGGTAGATAATTTTTCAACAGGAACTCTTGACACTAGAAGACGATAAATATGTTTGGGGCTCCAGGACACCCCTCACCAACACCACAAAAGGTTGTGTCCCATCCCTGGAACTGGGATGTTTTATTTGACAAACATGGATTCTCAGAAAATCATATCCCCTGTGTAGGGCAATTCCAATTACTCTCTGGTATCCCATAGATCCCCCCAGGACAGCACAGTCCATTGGCATTGCTCTCAATTGCACAAGAGAACTTTCTGAGAAAAACCTATGTGCTGAAGACATCACATAAATTAGTCACAAGACATGTGAACCAAGTTGGCACTGACCAGGAACCTTCCTTCCTGTTGATTAACTTTCATCCTGCTGGAGGGTACTTACAAAGTTATCAATTGTCTCACCAATGTGTAGACTCTGTGAACTGCAATAGTGACCTGCATGGCAGTTTATGAGTGTAACCAGCCCTTTTTGTTGGATTCATGGCCTGCTCCACACAAGGAATTAGATATGTGGTACTGCAAATCTAAGAACACATGGCAGGTAGGGCAAGGTAGGCCAGAAGCAAATGTTCTTGGTCTCCACTTGAGAATCCTTGAACCAGATTCTCTGGGAACAGGACCTGAGAATGACATCTGTCTCTAAGACACTCTGGGGATGATTCAGACTCATGGGTTGTTTATAGCTATTAATTTTACATAATCATTTCTATGCTACAGATGTGGAAAACATTTGATAAATCAGGCCTAAAGAAGACAAGCCTCATAATGACCATGCCATAGCAGAATCACATTTTAAGATGAAGGGGCCATTGTACCCACCTTCTTGAGCAAGGATGGAGCAGCCTCCATTGTCTCTCTTCTTCCTACCTATTAGTCTCCATTTGCATACACCCTCAGTGTATCAGACGAAGATAAACCTGAGAACTGAATCAGTCCTCAGAATTGTGGAGGAGTGAAAACCAGAGAGTCTATGGTCTCAGGAGCATAACATGGCCAGCAGCATACAATCTTGGGTCTGGTGTTACCTGACATGTAGCCTATTGCTCTACCTGTGACTTTTGCCCTTGTCCCTGTGTAGACTCTCCTCATTTTACTGCATCCCTGCACTGCCTCTCCAAAGGGCATAATGTTCTTTGTGACTCTTATCTCCTGTTCCCTAGGGAACCAGACTCACCAAGAATAAAAAGTAGTATGAAGAAGAGAAAGGACACTGTAATTTCCCAACCCTGGGAGTGTGTGTGTGTGTGTGTGTGTGTGTGTGTGTGTGTGTGTGTGTGTGTGTGCATGCACGCATGCATGCATGTTTGATGTGTTTCTACAAGAGGGCACATGTATACCATGGAGCACATGGGAAGGTGCAAGGAAAGCATGAGATGTCAGACCTCAATTTCTGATTTATTTGAAGCAGAGTGTCTCTTATTGCTTAAAACTGGGAAATACACTGTAGGCTAACAGCCAGGAGCCTCCAGAATCTCCTGTCTCCAACTCCCATTGCTTCTGGCCTTTTGGTGATTATAGTGTCACTGAGAATGTAGCCCATAGAATTAATGGGGTATAGAAGAACTGGTTCTAGAAACTTCAGTAAATGAAGACTTTCTAACTTCATGAGTGGCCTCACTAAGATGAATGTGGTAGGTCAATAACCAGAATCCAACATAAATAAGGGGGCACCTGGATTTGAACCAGGGACCTCTTGATCTGCAGTCAAATGCTCTACCCCTGAGCTATACCCCCACTGGGACCAGTGTACTGAGTTAATAAGTTTCACCATGAGTGATGATACATTCTGACTATAAAGTTAAACTACAGATCCTCTCAGACCTACTTTCCAGAGGCAGCCAGACCTGACTGGTGAGATGTCTTCCTCAGCTCTGCAGCTTTCAGGCCCATCCTTGATTAGCATCACCTGCCAAGGAAATGGATAGGAGCAGCCTGGAGACCTGAGCCTATTTCACACTGCTGTCTTGGGTTAACTCCTGACCTGGCCAACTGCCTTCCACCTGGGCCCCAAGACACACCTCTCCACCTTCTCTAAAGAGAGAACAGAACAGGCCACCACTCAAGGTTCTCACAGGGCCATAGCCGGCACTGTGGAGGGTGGGAGTTTCCCACATGAGCTTCTTTGCCTGCCAGAGCCCACTGCTCACTTGGTTCATCTTCAAAGGCTAACGCCTGGCTCAGCTGCTGTACCAGGGAGAGAGGGACCCTACAGTGTTGCTGCTGCCAGTGCTGGCTAGGGCCCTGTGAGAACCTTGATTGGTGTACCAAACAGTTCTACCAGCTATGAATCAAACATTCAAATATAAAAGCCTTTGGGGACCATGCTCACTCAAACCATCACATACAATAGACAGTATAAACATTCCTGTTCCAAAAGGTAGGAATGGGAGTGCAGTAAAAGAAAGATTGGACCAAAGTAAGATTGAAACTCAACAGGAAGACACCTTCAGTTCCATGCCTGGTATAAGGCTCATAATGGACACCTATGCTTCAACACTCTTGGGAAGCATTACATTCCCAACTCTGCTCCCTGAAGCATATATAAGCTCTTTCTTGGTTGGCTATAGTCTCTGCCCAAAGCTTTCTTGAGTGGTCATTCCATAAACCTGGCTTCGCTATACCTCAGGGTCTTTATTGCAATCTAAACTTTAATTTCCCAGCTTTAATTTTTTAAATTTTAAATGTATTATTTTATTTTAAATGTATGAATAGTTGCCCGAATGTATATCTGTGTACCATATGAATCCAGGCCCCACAAAAGCCAGAAGATGGCATTGGATCCCCTGGAACTAGAGTTACAGGTGGTTGTGAGCTGCCATGTGGGTGCTATATATCAAACCTGGGGCCTCTCCAAGAGCAGCTAGTATTGTTACCTGCCGAGCCATCTCTATCCCCAGATTTCCAGCTTTATGTAATGTTGTCTAAGGGCCTCCTTACAGAGAATCCAACCCTACCATACACTGACTGCCCCAAAAGCTTTCTGGACCACCTAAATTTTGCATCCTTCATGCCTGCAAAACGAGTACCACGGAACTGTGCTTCCAAGTTCTGCTGCAGCCTAAGGTGTAGTCTGCTCCCCTTAGACCACAAGTTGCTCCATCCTCTAACTGCCTTCCAGGATAAATGTGAGAAAACACTTCCCTAAGAAGTTGCTTTCAGTTGTGCTGTCAATTCTCTGGTGTGACTATTCTCTAGTTTCTTCATGTGAGTACTTAGAGCTATGAACTTTCCTCTTAATACTGCTTTCAAATTGTCCCATAAGTTTGGGCATGTTGTGTCTTCATTTTCATTGAATTCTAGGAAGTCTTTAATTTCTTTATTTCTTCCTTGACCCAGGAATGGTGCAATTATGCATTGTTCAATTTACATGAGTTTGTAGGTTTTCTGCAATTTGTGTTGTTGAATTCTAACTTTAATTACAAAGAAAAGTGACTGCTAAATTTGCCATGGGGCAGGATGTTCCTTCAAGGTTTCTGCTTCGCAAAAAAAATGTTTGCCAGACGCTCTGGGCTTTAGGCTGAAGATGAATGCCCAACATTACAGAGGAGCTTAAAGAGGTGACTGTCCAGGCAAAAAGATGTCTCTGTCAATTTTAGAGTTTATATATTATACTTCTGGGGTCTTTGACAGAGTTAATTATGGTTATCGTTTTCCTTAGTTATCATAAAAATAAGTTAGTTATAAAACTTTAGATCTAATATAGGATAGATGATAAAATATTTTCTTTAAATTTTGCCAAATGTTAGTGGACTAAATATTGTTAACTATAGTTCTTACTTGACAACTGTTTTGTTATATATACTTTTACTAAGTTAAAGTTAAAATCTTCCTTTTTATTTAGACAGAAAAGAGGAAATGATGAGATGGGATGTGTGCTATGACTATATGTTTCTCTTATTCATTGATGAATACAGGTGTTTTGGCCAATGGACAGGCAGGATTTAGCCAGGCAGGAAATCCAACAGAGATAAAGAAAGGTAGTAGGCAGAGTCAGGGAGAAGCCATGTAGCTGCCAAGGAAGCAAGAGATCCAGGCATCACAGTAAACAAGACCATGTGGAAATATGCATATTAATAGAAATGAATTAATAATTTAGAGAGAACTAACCATTGAGAAGCCTAAGCAATAGGCCAAACAATTTATAACTAATATAGGCCTTTGTGTGTCTATTTGGGACCAGGACCAGGTGAGACAGAAACTTCTGTCAACTGGCAGGGTGTTCTCTGACTTCCATGTCCTCAAGTTGGTTCCCCCACACCTACACCTTCAGGGCCAGCTCTACTGCTTTGCTCAGGCGAGGTGCAGGTGCTACTCTCCCGAGTGTTGAAGCTGGTAGGGGCAGGGACAGCTCTTCTGTTCTTATGACCTTAGGGCCAGTTCTCCCACCTGACTCAGGCATTGATTGGGGATGGGGAGCATCTCTCCTCAGCCTATGCTGCCTCAAGACAGATGAGTAATGGAGACAGCTTTCCTGTGATCACAACCTTGCAGCTGGCTCACCCACACCTCGGCCAACAGGGTTGGCTCTAGTGTGCTGCTCAGGCGAGGTATAGGGCCCACTCTCCTGAATGCTGCAGCTGGTGAGGGCTTGGGTCAGGTCCCCCACCTGCTGCAAGTGGTGAGATGCAAGAGGCGCAGGGAATCTTTTCCCTGCCCATGCCACCACATGGCATACAAGAAGGGCATGATCTTCTGATCCTCAGGACCAGTTCGCCTATACCCCTGCAACAGGGTCAGCTCTGTTGTGCATCCCAGGTGAGGTGTAGGACACTACATCCTGAGTGCTTCAGGACCAGTTCTCCCTAGTGTTGCAGCCAGTGAGGGGCAGGGCCAACTCTGTACAGCCCTGGTATATGCAAATGAGTGGACATATATTTTCTGATTTGAGTGCTGAGGAAGCCCACGGGTGAAGTGCACTGTATTGTTTTCTAAAAGTGCAATGCAGATATGCACTTACCCACCATCCACTCAGCAATGGAACAGAAGGCAAGTCACAAGTTCTGACATGCATAGCTGCAGGGTATTCCAAATGGGAATAACTAATACAGTTGCTTAAAGAAAAAAAAAAAAAAAAGAACCAAAGTCAAGAAAAATGTTAAAGAATGGGAATATCTCCCCTTTACAAAGACATAGGGTACAACACAAAATAAGACCTTTCATGTTTTGAAAAGCCCTGGTAGGAAGCGAGAATCCAGGCCACTTCAAATTGAAGGTCAGAAGACCAATTCCAACTAGTGATGGGGCTGTGAAGACAGCTCAGTGGGAAAGGTGCCCTGCCCTGTGAGTTCTAACCCTGAGCTCAAATCTCCATCCCCTGTGCAAAAAAACAGAGGTATAGTGTGCCTGCTATACCAGCACTGGGAGACAAGCACAGGAGGACAAAGATGAAGAGAAAAAGAAGCTGGGAAGATTGGTGGCAGCTTTCTAGCTACCCAGTCTAGTGGAGGTGCAAGGGAGGAGGAAGAGGGGTTGTCAATATAGCCAACCAGTAAACTCCAGGTGCAATAGGAGACCGTGTCTCAAAAAAAGTGGATGCCAACCTGCAACACACAAAAGCAAATGTAAGAGTAGGGGGCACCCGGATTTGAACCGGGGACCTCTTGATCTGCAGTCAAATGCTCTACCCCTGAGCTATACCCCCTCCTACTCACATGGAGTTTAATTAACACCTTTTACTCCTAGAGCCACACCCATATCCTTTATAATCTATTTATTCACATTATAGGATGGCGATCTCAGGAACTCCAAGCCCGAGTCAAAGGAAACCTATCTTCTGCTTCTGCTGTGTACCAAATGGCAGGGTCACTCCCCCCTGGAAATCCTACAACTTTGTTCTTTCCACAAACCCCTAGGGCCAGCTAGTGAAGCATGGACCTGTCTGTGAGAATGATCCTTAGAGCCAAAGCCAGAGCCCACCAAGATGGAGACCTACAAACAGAAACTGTATAGGACTGAAGTGCCTGTCCTGTCACACTTGATGACAAAAGTCAAGCCTGACCCACCCGGGCCAATACAGAGCTCATGGCACTTCCTACGCAACTACAGACTAGGATATATGACGGCCCCTCCATTTTCTCTTCAGTTAAAATAGATAAATATGATAGACAATGGGCTCCTCAAAGAAACAGGCAAAGGCAGATTTGGAATCTCCCAGCCTGTGAAAGCACAGAGGGCAGCATAGATCAAGACCAGGAAATGCTACCAGTGATGAATCCCATCTAATGCAGATCTGGTAATCAGTGGGCAAAGCCCTCCCGATCTGGAAAAAATATACTTCCCTTAGTACCATTTTACCTCCTCAGCCAACCAAGGACATGAGTCTATCTGTCTCAGACTCTCTCTCTCTCTCTCTCTCTCTCTCTCTCTCTCTCTCTCTCTCTCTCTCTCTCTTTCTCTCTCTCTCTCTCTCCCTCCGACCCATATTTTCCTCTTAAGGAAATTTCTTCTTCTATCCACAGGCCTCTCCCTTGGAGTCCTAGTCACCTTCTCATGAGAGATGAAGAGATGCTGCCTTCTGCATGGAATTCTATGGGGCTATTGCAATTCTCCAGCTCTTTCCTGTCAGCCACAGGATACACTGCCACACACTGTGGAAAGGATCCTTGAAACTGTGAGAGTTCAAAGAACTCCATGGAAGCGGACAGGGGGAGGAAGGCTGCAGCCTGTGGCCAGGAATTGAGGTTCAGTAGAAGGTTTGGAGTCCTGCACAGCAGCACTGAGAAGTGTTTCCTATGGCACAGATGGGAGCAGCGAGAAAAGCGACAGCCTTGCGTCACACCTGGAAGGAGGGATGAGTGGGAACCCAGAAATGAAAACCAACCCTGGGACCTAAAGCTGACTGATATGTTCAGGCCCGGTGTTTGAAATTTTTTAAGTTGTAGCCTGTGCAATGCTACAGGCTCCTGGCTTTTTTGGAATAAAAGAAACATTTTTTAAAAATTTACATTCCCCAAAAACGCAATAAAGAAGTTTTTAAATTTTTTATATTATTTTTATTTTATGGAATGTTTTGCCTCATGGGTCTGTGCTCGTGTGTGTGTGTGTGTGTGTGTGTGTGTGTGTGTGTGTGTGTGTGTGTGTGAACAATTAAAGAAAACAGGCCATAATTTGAGAGAGACAGTAAGGGGGTACACAGGAGGTATCAAAAGAAGGAAAGGGGAGAAATGATATAATTATAATTTAAAAATTAAAAAAAATATTTTTAAAACATCTCAGTAACATACTTCCTCCAGCTAGGCCCTACATCGAAGTTTCTACTGCCTCCCAACATAGATCCACTAGCTTGGGGCTGGGGTGGGAGGGACCTAGTCTCTAACACATTAATTTACCCTTGGGGACATTTCACATTCAATCCACACAGAAAGAATTCTTTCTAATGGTCTAGCCTCAGCCTTTGAATTTCTGCCATCTTTGTGACAACACCATACTTCCTTCCATTCTCTCAAATGAGTTTTTTTTTTTTTTTTTTGAGGTCTGGTTTAACACATCCTTCTATATTTATCCCAAACCATCCTTGTTTTGGCTACTGCTCTTGCTTATATGTTTTAGAAACTATTTGCACAATTAAACACACACAAGCACACACTTCCAGTACTTTTATTAACTTGAATTGGTATTTTAGACAAATGCAGGGAGAATCTACATAATTCTGATAACTACGTTTCCAGTCCACAAGTCATCTGTCTTCTTAACATTTTGATCCATCAGTTTCTTCTCAGACTTTTGCAGTTGCAGAAAATTTTTGTGTAATTTTTGCTCATCTTTGTTTAGAAGGAATGACAGTTAATCTCATAAATTTGACTAGATTTAAAATACCATAAAAACAGACCTGTGGGTATTCATGAAGGTGACTCTGGAAAGGTTTAAACTGGGGAGGGAAGACCCAACCTAAAGGCAGGGTGCACTAACCCACAGGCTGGAGCCCTGGACTAAGTGAAAAGGAGAAAGGAAGCTGAGCGCCAGCATCCATCTCCTCTGCTTCCTGAATGCAGAAGTAACTTGGCCAGCCATTTATGCTCCTGCCACCAAGCCTTCCTCACCATGACAAGACTGTATCCCTTTTAAAACTGTAAGACAAAATACATTCTTCCTTGAGTTGTATTTACCAGGTATTTTTCAAAACAATAAGGAAATTAGTACAGAAGGTTGACATTTTGTGTTATTCTAACTGGAATTTTCCTCCCTTTCCAGTTTCTTTCTGGTAAACTGAAATATAATCATTGGTCTAATAATTTCAACTTTAAGTCCAGATACATTGATGGACAGCTAATAATCCTAGTGAGTGTGTCTTCAACATCTTTTTAAGTTCTACGGATACAATCATATTGAAATGGCTAGGTAACACTATCACGTCCTGACTCCATTTTGTGTCTGCTATGACACCTTTCAATTAGTTCTCTACGCTCCCAACACCCATGTCTGCCTTGGTAACACATTTGGGATTTCTAAGATCCTGATCAGGGTCCACATGTATTAGCTAACATAGTGTTTATAAAACCAAACATAAACTAAAATAACTGAAAAGGATAAGTCAAAATGAACTGCCATGTTGTGTTGGAAGTAAGTTCTGTGTTCTGCCAAATCAGATGTTGCAGTAACTCTGACTTCAGCTCTAAGATAAATGTAATTGTGGGTTCTACCTTTAAAACTGCTGTACCCTTGAGCTTTGGCATCCAGAGGCTGGGGCTGTAGCCCACTCTTGATTGCTAGCCAACAATAAATGATGGACTCTAATTTGGCCTTATGTTATGTGGCGATCTGCAACTTTCTCACCTATACTATAATAACTTCATCTTCAAAAAAAAGTGCTCTCCCCTTAAAACCATATATTTTGGTGTTTATATCAATTCCCTTTTCCCTGGCTAAGACCTTCATTTACCAAAGATCAGTGTAGTTACAATGGATATTTTTATCTTGTTTTGAGTTTCAGTGGAAAACTTTCAACATCCCACCATTAATAGGATTTATTTTATTCTAGAGAGATTCCTCAGAGCACACTAAAGAGGTAAAAATGCTTGCCCTAATCGACCAAAACCATTTTGAAACCATGAACATGAATTCACTCTTGGCAAAGGCCTTCTTCGTCTGTTTTAATGATATGTGATTTTTCTTTAATCTGCTGTCCTAGTTTGGGTTATTTCAGAAATAGATATTGTCAGTGTATGAGATGAATACAGGAGCCACTTTTCTAGAGTGGGTGAATCACAGACTCAGAGAAGGCACCATTTCATAGACAGCATTATTCTCCAGAAGCATAAGACATCATTTCTTTCTGAAACACTTGACATGACAAGTGGTGCAACTCTTTGTGCACGGGGGTTTGACGCATGTGTCGCTGGAGTCCTTCTCTTCATTCTTCTGGTCTGTGTGATCTATCTTTCAAAGATAATGGTGTGCTGGAGGCACTCACCATTGCTGTGTCTCAACCTATCCAAGTCTTTACACCCAGTAGTGTTAGTTTTGTGAAATCCGGGGCATCGGCATCTGGTGGATATATTCATATCATTATATCTATGTAGTGGATTGTTTATTTTCCTAATATACAGTGCATCTTTGTCTCAACTATTTTAGCTAAAATATATGTATTCTAGGTGCTTTCAGCTTCCATTTGCTTGGTATATTATTTTCTATCCTTTTGTTTTCAACCTGTGTGGATCTTTGCCAGTAAGGTGTGTTACCTGCAGACAAAAGCCAGTAGGCTCTGGGTTTTTCAATCCAGTTATCTAGTCAGAATTTTTTAAATTGGAGAGTTAAGATCATTTACATTTAGGGTTTCCATTGAGCATTATGAGTCCTGAAATTTTGTCGGATTTTTTTGTCCTGGTTGATACAAGCACTGTTTGTTGATTTGTCTGCTTAGTATGGGAATTTCCTAGTTTACTGAGTATATGTTTGATGCCTTTCTAATTCTTGCTTCCAGTTAATCTTCTCATCAAATTTCTCTACAGAGCTCTAATGTTTGCCACTCTATTTCTTCCTCACTTCTGTACAGAATTCTTCCACAGTAGAGGTTCACTGGTCATGAATTGCTTTAGTTCATGCTTATTTTAGAAGGGTTTTTCTTCCTGTCCTTTCATTTCTTAGCATTTTTGTATTCTTATGTTTTAGATTTGTCTCTCAAATCAAAAATATTTAGTTGACTGAACTTTATTTATTAATTTATTGGGCTTTTTTTTGAGACAGGGTTTCTCTGTGCAGTCCTGGCTGCCCTGGAACTAGCTCTGTAGATCAGGCTGGCCTTGAACTCCCAAAGATCCACATGGCTCTTCCTCTTGAGAGCTGAACTTTATTTTTTTAATCCATCAGTTTGTCTTTTAACTTGGCATTTCATATATTATACTCATTTTTTAAAAAGATTTATTTATTTGTTATGTATACAGTGTTCTGTCTGCATGTATCCCTGCAGGTCATAAGAGGGCACCAGATCTCATTATGGATGGTTGTGAGCCACCATGTGGTTGCTGGGAATTGAACTCAGGACCTCTGGAAGAACAGCCAGTGCTCTCAACCACTGAGTCATCTCTCCAGTCGCTACACTCAATTTTAACATTGGAAAATTTGGCTATTTTTTTTTATCTTCTTTGTCCTAATTTTTATCTCTTTATTGCTTTGTTTGTTTTAGAGACTATAAGAAGAAAGTCTTGAAATAGAGCAAGTAAAAACCCATAGGTTGGGTCTGGAGAGATGGTTCAAGGATTAAGAGCACTTGTTGCTGTTATGGAAGACTGAGGTTCAGTTCCCAGCATGCACATGGTAGTTCATAGGGGATCCAACACCTTCTTTTGACCAATGCATGTAATGCACATACATACATACACACCTGCAGGCAAAACATTTGAACACATAAATTTAAATAGGTAAGTCTGTAAAAAAAAAACAAAAACAAACAAACAAACAACAACAACAAAAAAACGAAGTCCATGAATCTCTTTAATTTAATTTCATTCTCCAGACAGTTTCCTGGCACACTGCATACCTGGTTGGTTGATGTACAGTAACAGAAGCTAGAAGTGGAGTTTACACAATGAAACTGAAAGCCTGGTATAGTCCTGATAACAACCTAGACTTCCTAGGCTAACATATGTGTGGACAGAGACATAAAGTCCTCAGCAGTCCCGGTTCTGAGCTGGCTGGTGCACTGTAGATGCTCCCATGGTAGGGAAACAAAGGCAAATCCCCGATCCCTCTGTTGTTCTAAAGTACAGGACAAAGTCAGGTCCTGCTTCCCTGCAAGGGAAGAATGAGAGGTGAAGGGGAGTGAGAAGAGTGAGGGAAACTGTGGGTATCCTTACCCTATTAGGAAAAAAAATGACTGTCACTTTTCCATAGGGACACGGAAGACAAATGCATGATAGGAACTCTCACAAGGCAATGCTGTGTGCCAATACTGTGCGCTAGCCCCTTCAATTATAAAATCCCACACAATTCCCACCATAGCCCAGTAAATCAGGCTCATGTGAAAGTAAAAAAAAAAAATGAGGTTCAAAAGTGCCATCAGTGACATTCCTGTTGTTTGTAAGAGCTCACTCAGCTTTAACCCCAAATCTGCATCTGTATTTCACACCACACACTCTCACTGTGAGCCACCACAAAACCAGGAACGCTGCCACCCCCAAAGCGGGAACTCTGCCACCCCACAGAAGTACTTTTCTGTGTCTTCAGAAGTACTTTTCCTAGCTGAGTGGGGATTATTTTATCTCCTTGGAGGTCAATTCTTCCTCCCGTTCCTGGAAGTAACTTATTATTATTGTCCTTCTTCCTATAAAAAACAAACAAAATAAAAATGTAAGGAGTCTGGGATGTGGACCTTGGGTGCGGGCTGAGGAAACAGCAGGGTGGCTCTGGGTCAGATACTCTGTTTCTTTTAGTAAGACAAGACACCTAGTTGATCGCTGAAATCTCCACTGACTATGGAGGTAAGCACTCTCCCTGCTGGGGCTTCACCCAAGCCTGGAGAGATGAGGACCAGACAGGGGAAGTCTGGTAGGACCAGTGGCTATGTCACTTAACTGGAAGGTGAATCAGCTCCTTAGAGCTGTGGTCAGAAGTCACCATACAAAGGACTTTCTTATTTCATCGCTCTGTTTGGAATCAAGACACTAATCTATAGGGCCTTACATCTCCTCATAATTGCTGGCAGGCTTTGGGTCACTTCATCTTGTAAACACACCACTCCCATGGTGTCTCTATCCCCACATGTTGCTGAAGTTTTCTTGTCCCACCAGGTCCCACTGCCCTTCTCAGCCCCAAATAAACACATGGAGACAGTTATTAATTAAGTTTTGCCGGGTTTTACATAGAAATTCACTCAACCCACTTGCTGGCACCATTTTGTTGCTGTAGTTTTCTTCCCACCTGGTCCTGCAGCCACCTTGCCCCAAATAAGCACACAGATGCTATATTAATTATAAAACTATTGGCCGATGGCTAGGGCTTCTTATTGGGTAGCTTTGTCTTAATTATTAACCCATTTCTAGAAATCTAAGTATTTCCACATGGTCTTATCTACCGGAGAAGAATCCGGACCTGTTACTCCTTCCTCTGCTATATGGCATCTTCTCCCAGTCTTTCTCTCCCTACCTTTCCCAGAATTCTCCTTGTTTCCTAGCCCCACCTATCTTCCTGCCTCCACTGGCTATTGGCCAAACAGTGTTTTATTCATCAACCAATAAGAGAAATATAAATATATATATTTATATATCCCCTGTCACCACAGCCTTCCTTCCTGCTTGAAGGTCTCCTCTCCTTTATAGACACCAACCATATTGGATTAGAGCCATTCTATCCCAGCATGAATCAACTTGATTATGACTGAGTGACCCTAATTCTAACTAGATCACATTTACCAGGAGTAGAGATTTAATATACATAGATTTAAGATACAACTCAACCTACACTCAAGGCCTCCTCAGATATGCACAAGTAGCAAAGAGTTACTGGAGTCTTGGATGTGCTGCCAAGAATTAAAAGTACCAATTTAATACACTGGAATTAAAATTAAGAGCATTATTTAGCTGCTAGTCATGAGGTCCCTGGTTCTAAGTCTCATCCACCTTGCTTACTTTCTGGTTTATATTGTTGTTTTGCTTTTTTGTTGTTGTTGTTCCACAAAAGGAGGCCATAAAATTAATGATCAACTCAGTATGTTGTTGATGGAAGGTTTTGTGCAGAAAATTCCATCTACAGTGTGTAAAAGTGAATATCTGCTCTGGTTAATTATTCGCAGACATGAAATTAAACTGTAAAGTTACTGTGAAAGTCTTTTTCTCCCAAAGACATCCCAAGATTCCAGAATGTCAAAGCAAGCCCTCTCTTTAAGAAACTTCTTTATTACAAGTTTGCATTCCCACAAGCAATGGAGGAGTGTTCCTTTTTCTCCACATCCTCTCCAGCATAAACTGTCATTGGTGTTTTTTATTTTAGCCATTCTGGCCAGTGTAAGATGGTATCTCAGAGTTGTTTTGAGTTGCATTTCTCTGATGGCTAAGGATTTTGAGCACTTTCTTAAGTGTCTTTCAGCCATTTCTGATTCCTCTGTTGAGAAGTCTCTATTTAGTTCTGCACCCCACTTTTTAAATTCATTGATTGGTGTTTTGGTGGCTAGCTTCTTGAGTTCATTGTATATTTTGGAGATCAGTCCTCTGTCAGATGTGGGGTTGGTGAAGATCTTTTCCCATTCTGTGGGCTGTGTTTTTTGTCTTACTGACTGTGTCCTTTGCCTTACAGAAGCTTCTCAGTTTCAGGAGGTCCCATTTATTAATTGTAGATCTCAATGTCTGTGCTACTGGTGTGATGTTCAGGAAGTGGTCTCCTGTACCAATTCATTCAAGGGTATCTCCCAATTTCTCTTCTAGAAGGTTCAGTGTGGCTGGATTTATGTTGAGATTTTTGATCCATTTGGACTTAAGTTTTGTGCATGGTGACAGATATGGATCTATCTGCAATCTTCTGCATGTGCAAATCAAGTTGTGCCAGCACCATTTGTTAAAGATGCTTTCTTTTTTCCATTGTATAGATTTAGCTTCTTTGTCAAAAATCAGGTGTTCATACATGTGTGGGTTAATATCAGGGTTACCACTTTGGGAATCAGTATGGCAGTTGCTCAGAAAAATGGGAATCAGTCTATCTCAAGATCCAGCACTTCCTCTCTTGGGCATATACCCAAATAATGCACGTTCATACAACAAGGACATATGTTCAACCATGTTCATAGCAGCATTGTTTGTAATAGCCAGAAGCTGGAAGCAACCTAGATGCCCCTCAACTGAAGAACGGATAGAGAAAATGTGGCACATTTATACAATGGAGTACTACTCAGCAGAAAAAAGCAATGGAATCTTGAAATTTGCAGGCAAATGGATGGAACTAGAAGAAACCATCCTGAGTGAGGTAACCCACAAAAAGACAAACATGGTATGTACTCACTCATATATGAATTTTAGACATAGAGCAAAGGATTACCAGCCTACAATCCTCTTTACCAAAGAAACTAGGAAACAAGAAGGACTCTAAGAGAAAAATGCATGAACCCCAGAGAATGGAAAGGGCCAGGATCTCCTGAGCTAACTGGAAACATGAGGGTAGGGGAGAGGAAGCTGGCAGAATGAGAGGAGGAGAAGAGGAGGGGAGAGGAGGAAATAGAAGAGCAGAAATATTGAGTTGGGGGAAGAATAGAGGAGAGCAGGAGGAGAGATACCATATCAGAGGGAGCCATTATAGGTCCGAGGAGAGATCTGGCACCAGGAAGATTTCCAGAGACCTACAAGGATGACAGGAACTGACAATCCAGGCAATGGTGGAGAGGATAACCTAAATGCTCTTTCCCTGTAATGAGACTGATGACTACTTTTTATGCCATCCTAGAGCCCTCATCCATGGGCTGATGGAATCAGAGGCAGACATCCACAGATACACACTGAACTGAACTCTGGAACTTAGTTTCAGAGAGGGAGGAATGAAGATCAAAGGGGTCAGTAACAGGCTGGTGAAACCCACAGAAACAGCTGGCCTGAACAAGGGGGAGCACATGGTCCCCAGACTGCTGTCTGGGAGGGCATCACAGGACTGATCCAGACCCCTGAACATGTTTGCCAAAGAGGAGGCCTCAGCGCTCTAGGAGGCCCCTGGTAGTGGATCAGTATTTTTCCCTGGTGTAAGAAGGGACTCTGAGAGCCCATCCCACATGAAGGGAAGCTCTCTCGGCCTGAACACATGAGGGAAGGACCTAGGCCCGGCCCAGGATGATGTGGTGGACTTTGGGGAGCCCCCATCGAGGGTCCTACCCTCCCTGGGGAGTGGAGGGGGGATGGAGCGGGGAGCAGGTGAGGGATTGGGGGAGGGGCAGGGGGAGGGGAAGGGAAGGAGAAGAGATTGACATGTGAAGCAAGCTTGTTCCTAATTTGAACTAATAAAAAAAAAAAGAAGCTTCTTTATTTACTGAGAAACTTTGTCCTCCAAAGTCAGACTATCAGAACTTCAAAGTTTGCCTGTAAGAATGCAACAATCCATTTAAAACTCATAGCTTAAAGCAAAACAAATTTATCCTCATATAGGCCTGGAGGACTGATATTCAAAATTTGTGTCACTGGGCCAAAATTAGGGTGTGAACAGGTTGACATTCCCTTTTGGAGGCTCTGAGGAAAAACAGCATCCTATTATCTGAAGGAACTGAGTCACTCTGGCCAGAGCATGCCTGTTCCACCCACAAGCAAAGCTTCAGGCAAGAGGTTCTTGCATGCAGCACTCCATGTGGACTTTTAGATTTATAGTGACCAAGGACATAAAAGCCCAGATCCCAGTGCAGCACATATCTGAGGTGGGTTTGTGTCTGTAGTGGCAGTGTCACTTCCCAAGTCAGACCCCTGGAGTAAGCCCAGCCAACCCTCAGCTCTCACACTCCCTGGTCACAAGGTCAGACACCTCCTGAGTGCTGCTTGCAGATGTAAGACTGGCACATTGCCAGCATCTCCCCTCCAGCACTGACCTTCCTCACTGGAATGCTCCCCTTTCTCACTAGGCTTACTCTCTGAACCTGCTTCTGGTACCCTGATGCACCCTAAATTTAGGAGCCACTAGCACATTTCAGAGCATGTAGCAAGGTCCTTGCTTAAATCCTGGCACTTTGCACCAACACTGGATGCTACTATGAGATGCCTAAGCCAGATTCTTCTTCCTGCAGAGAGCAGACAGCAGATCTCCATCTGGGGCAGGAGTTCTTCCAGGGAGTCTCCTGACTGTCCATCTCAATTGATGTCTTTAGCAACCCCCCTAAGACATAAAATCTGTAGACTGTCCCCAAAGGAGCAATTCAGAACCTGTTCAAATCCTCAAGGTCCCTATCTGCCAACCCTGAGGGCCTTGAGTTGTGCAGGATGTTCCTGCCTCTCAAATCTCTGTTTCAGTTCCCCAGTTCCAATGCCTTAAGGGTCTATTCGTAAAACTCCTGGTATGGTGTTTGCACTGAGACAAGGGGAAGGTATGAAATGGTTTATTAAAGGGTACTAAACCCAGTGACAAAGAATGGACTTAGTTCTTAATGCTATGTGTGCCTGAGAAGTATGTTCATATTGACTCTCTGTTGCCAAATGCCTGCTAGGAAGGGCACAGCTGACTGACTCTGTAGACCCTTTCAGCCATCAGTGGCAGTACCAGTCCTGTCCCAGACAGTTCAAGAAAGCATCTGAGAGAAGAAACCATTGCTTGTTTTATGTGTCATAGAGGTAAATTTGTAGTGAGACAAGCGTGGTGGCTTCTAGGAACCACGGTTGAATTAATACCCATAGCAATATTAGACGTGCTGAGTATGGTTACACAGGTATAAGGCACAACTTAGATCCCAATTATTATCAGGGGTATAGCTCAGGGGTAGAGCATTTGACTGTAGCTCAAGAGGTCTCTAGTTCAAACCCAGGTGCCCCCTGCTGTTCTATTATTAATTTTTAATTACTAAGGCTAAGTGCTGAAAACTCATTCTTTACTCTAATCCTAAATCTTAGGGTACTGAGATTCCTAAAATCTCAGAGAAAGTTCAGGTGATTTAAAACTGTCATTGAGTGCCACAGGTCCCGAACTTCATGTTCCTCCAACCCAAGCTTTCTGTTTTACTTACCAAATTTAATTAAAATTTTTCTTTTTCCTTTTAAAGTGTGTGTGTGTGTGTGTGAACATAAATACATAAGTTCAGATCATAGGACAACCTCAAATGTTTCTCAGGTGTCATTCACTTAATTGTTGTTGTTACAGGATCTTTTACCGGCCTGGAACTCACCAAGTAGGCTAGGCTGACTAGTCAGTGAGCCCCAAGGACCGGCCTGCCGCCATCTCCCCAGTGCTGGGATTGCAGTCTATGCCACCATAACCAGCTTTGTCATGTGAGTCTGGGGATCAAACTATCATTGCATAGCCCAATGACTTGACCTATCTGGAGCATCCAGAGAATGAAGAAAAGACAAATACAGTGTCTACTTTTCTATTGCTGCAATAAAACATCATGGCCCAGGTAACTTATAGCAGAAAGCATTTAATTTGGCTACTCTAATCTTGTAGAGGATTAGAGTTCGTGATGGCAAAGTGAAGAAATAGCTGAGAACTCACTATCAATCTGTGGACCTTGCAGCAGAGAGATGCTTTTCTGTCCCTCCAGCCAGCTCCCAAATAAGGACATGGGGACTTCTTATTAATTATGAAAGCTCAGCCTACAGCTTGGGCTTATTCCTAATGAGCTCTTATAACTTAAATTAACCCATTTATATTAATCTACATGCTATCATGTGGCGTTACCTCTCTTCCATCTTGCACATCCTGGTGTTCTCCATGTCTCCTGGCTTCTCCTGTGTGCCTATAATCTTCCTCTTCTTCCTTTCTCTCCCTGGAAATCCAGCCCACACCTCCTTCCTAGCTATTAACTGTTTAGCTTTTAATTACACCAATCACAACTTCACACAGTGTACATCTAACCCACAACAGAGAGACACACTAGGGATGGGAGTCTTTTGAAACCTCAAGGCCCATTCCCAATGACATACCTCCTTCTACAAAGTCACAACTTCTAATTCTTCCTAAACAGGTCCACCAACTGGGGACCAAGTATTCAAATATATGAGCCCATAAGGGTCATTCTCACTCACGCCACCACACCTAGCAATCGCAATATCAGACAAAATAGATCACAGACAAAAGTGTATTGTTGGAAATAGTGTTACTTCTTAAAATTAAAATTAATAATTCTCTGGAAAATACTACAATTCTAAATTTCTATGCACAGGCCACCAAATACATAAAGGGAGAAATGGACAAATGTGTATTCTTGAGATTTTATTACAACTCAATAACCAATAGTTCAAAGGCAAATAAGTGATAATATATAAAAGACATAAATAACACAATCAATATGTTTGGTTTAATCTCTAACTAGATCATTACAACCCATATGAGAATATGAACACTTTTCTAAAGGAAATATGAAAATTTTGAATGCTTCATGCTTTACTGGCCACAAAATAAGTCTCAGAAAATTCTAGCAGGTATGTGCAACTCCTGACCCAAAATAATTATGGATGCAACTCAACACAAAATAATAAGCGTACTGAAAACCTTATGAGAGATTTTTTTTCTTTGCAATTTTTTGTAACTCAATTGTGTGGTAAACTTTATTCAATGTCAAAAGTTTGGATACACCTATTATAGTCAGCATCACAGTCTTTGAATAGAGGACAGAATTTAAAAACTCATAACTTCTATAAAAACGTCACAATGAGTTCCAAAGCTACACAGAGAAACCCTGTCTCGAAAAAACAAAAAACAAAAGCAAAAACAAAAACAAACAAACAAAAGCCTCACCATGGGAAATTCAAAGGTTACCTCATGGAAGGAAAAGAAAGCCATAATGAAAATCAGAAATTATTTTAAATTCCAACCATTTTTCATATTGAGAAGTGGGTAGCACAGTTTACCACTGACAGAGCCAGCTGTTTGATTTGAGCAAGACAGCTGGCTTAGTCTATCAAAAGTCAACTGGTTGAATGGCCAGGTAACCAAATACCAAATACCAGAAGCTAAGCCCCTGAGTATCAGTTTACTGAACAAACCAATCTGAACTACTGAGATTTTTTTTAAATGCTTTCCATTTCTACTCCATCCCTTGTCTACACACAGAGTGAAATTGTTGAGATCAAACTGGAGCCACTTAGGTAAAACTGACAGAATCACTTATGTAGACCACTGACAATGAAGTCCTGAAGTCATGGCATATTTGCTGATAACAACAATGGCCACAGAAGACTGCCAAGACCACAACCTTACACAAAGGCCATAGCAACCTTGTAGGTAAAAGTACTTCTACAAAAGATGCCCGCTCAGCAAGTGCCTGTTCAGAGTTGGGCTAACAACACCTTATTGATCCTTATTGATCATTATAGCTCAGGACAACGTGTCAAAACAACTCTGCAAACTTGGTCATTTTTATCCTAAAAAAAAAAAAAAAAAAAAAAAATCCTTTGTCTGCTCTTGCTTCCCTGAATGTAATCATGGTTTGTAATGGTAGCATACCCCAGACTACAATCCCTGTCATTTGGAGTAAAAATTTTAACATAGAGATATAAGGCTGGAGTAAGGGCAAAAACAGTCAAAGGGGTAATGGGTAGGCAACAGGGTTTTGTTTTGTTTTCCACAACTTTAACTACTAGCCATTCAGTGAGTCTGATGTTGCTAAGCTGCTCTTAGTGACAGATGGCCCAGAATCTACAAATGCTGCGCCAAGCCCAGACAGGAGGAGGTCTTTACATGCTGGAAATTGTGTCTTTCTTTTTTAAAGGGTTTTAATTTGAGAGAATTTTAAGGCTTAGGGATCACGGGTCGCAGGCTTCAGGCTAGGGCTTACCCTGAGATGCTACTGAAGATGAGAATGAACTTTCAGTTTGCCTTTTCCCGGTTCCAGTCCTGTCCTTGGAGTATGAAGGAGGAAATTCACTCAGCTGCGCTGAGCAGCAATGGTTAGTGCTCTCTGCTCACTTGTTCCCTCCAGGGCCACATCGTGTATTGGGGTACAAAGCCAGTGGAGCATGTAGGCCAGCGAGATAGAGAAATACCCTGGGGTAGCTAGGCGAGAAATCTGCTTTCTCGGAGTACCGCAGATGAGGGGGCTCCGCTGCAGGCATTTGAGGGAGCAGCGGGCAGGGGGCAAAAGTCCTCGGCACGGTGGCCTCTGCTTCTGAATTTGGCTCCAAGCACCAGTTTCAAAGAGCAGTTGAAGCTCCACGACCTTCTCCTCTTTGAGTGCATCCCACATACTGTGCGGGAGCTCCTCCAGGAAGGAAAACAAGCTGCAAGGTGCTCAACCTACAGCCTGCGCTTGCATCTCATGAGACGGTAGCACAAACAAATCCAGGGACGGTGGGTCCCACACTTTGTCATACATGACACTTACATTTAAGCCTGCTATTTGTCAGGAACCATCAGCAGGCAATACAGCAAAGTCACCCAACATATATATGGTGACGCAGGTCAGTGTGGCTTTAGCCACCCGGGCCGGGTCTGCGCGACTGGGGCCCTCGGGAGCAGCCGGTCCCTCTTGCGCGCATCCCCACCTGGCCCCTGCGCAGGACGCGCTCAGAAAGCGCCGGGTGCTGGAAGGAATGCACGAGCGGGTGCATGGCTGGCTGTGTGGGTGACGGGGTGTCTGCACCTGAGCATGCGCACCCGCAAGCCCGACAGGACGCCCGGGAGGACGAGCCGGGTCGCCGAACCCGAGGAGCTGGAGGTGCGAGGGGCGGGGCAGTAAAGAGCGCCCCCGCCACACCCTCGGCAGCACGTCCCGGCCACGGAGCCCTCTGGGAAGTGTAGTCTGCGCCTGCGTTGTTATCGCTGTGAGGCCGGGGGCTGCGGGCGGAAGCGGGACCACCCCCTCCCGGGATGCGAGCGGCAGGGCCGACCCGGGCGAGCCAGCACTGCGGCTCCCCGAGCGGCCGGGTCCCCAGCCCCGCCTCCTGTCGCGCAGAACTGGGCCGCTGCCCTCGAGGGTCTCGAGGGTCTCTGTGCAGCCTCCTGCCTGAGCGGCGCCGGAAGCCGGGTGGGCCAGGGAGTCACGAAGCTGAGTTCCGCCATGGCGCTCCAGGTAAGGCGAGCCGTTGTGGGCCGACGGACGCTTCGGCTGCTTTTCTCGGTGCAACGCGGCCCCCGGGCTACGGGCCTGAGAGGGAGCCGCACCGCCGACTTTGAGCTGGGGTGAACCCAGCCAGGTCGGCCAGATGCCCAGGATTCCCCGACCAAAAGTCTAGTGCTCTCCCTTCCCCCAGGACACACGGACCTGGAGCTTTTTTCCTATCTGAGGAACTCATTCCTTGGGCTTTTCGGTACAAGATACCATGAGAGGGTGTGCATGGTCGAGGCCTCAGCAGGATTTGAGGGGATCACTAAATCCGACATTTACTTTTGTTAAGATGTGCAGTCCCTGGTAGTGGGGCCAAGAAAGTAGGGAGAAAGAAAACAAATCCAAATTACGCTGGTAAAATGTGTCACTCCTAAAGCTGGAAGAAGACCCTGTCTGCTCTTGTGGCCTACGCACAGTTTTGGCAGGGTCGTAGGCTGTGAAAATGCCAGGGCAGTTGCTGCACTGCCTTGTGGGTAGACACCCCGAGTCAGATGTGCAATTTTGTTGCCCATGAGCTTTGGCCAGACTTAGGCAGCTATGTTTGGGGTCGTCGCTAGAACAGCGTGTGTACACATCACTAGTACCCCACAAGTATCCTGGGAGAAACAGTAAGTAAGGTAAATGGGATTGTTGCCCGGCCCGGGAATATCCTTTGTAGCCTAGGCTGACAGGCAACCCAAGGGCACTCTTGCTCAGAAATGCTCACTGACCCTATCCTAAAGACTGGCTATTTGGGTTTCCGATCTGTATCCGGAGGGAGTTGGACCGCGGATCTCTCAGGCCCGAAGTTCAAAGAAGGATATATCCTCATACTGTGTAGCTGCATGAAGAAGACGGTGGGGCTTGGGCTCTGGGAATGCAAGAAGGTCACAGTCTGATGGAGAGGGTTAGAGAAGACCTGCAAGCTGTGTGTTCACTGTGGCTACAAAAATCACAGCTCTCTGTGCACCGTTTGCAGGTGGGACAGTGAACAGCCACATGGTACAGGCCTGACCTGGAAACCTGAGGCATTCTGGGGCTGACACAGACTGAGATAGACAGACCAGTCCTGTGAGTGCTGAAACTGCAGTTTCTTGCAGAGACTGACACAGTACAGGCAGTTTTTTAGGAGGCCCATCATTGGTGGCCGTGAGCAAGAGAGGTTGATCATCTACAGTGGTCCTTGTTAGCTCCAGAAGCTGTTCTTCTGATGGTTGGGGGTGGGAGCTTTCTTCCTGAAGTCAGTCTTCCCACCCCCCCCCCACACACACACTATTCACTCTTCACGTTTTATTTTTATTTGTTTATTTATTTTGGAGACAGGGTCTCATGTGGCTGAAGATGACCTTGAACTTCTGATTCTCCTGCAGCCACTTGGAATTAAAGGCACATGGCACCATATCCGGCGTGTGTGGCACTGGGGATCATCCCAGGAAATGCAAACACTTTACCGTCTTACAACATCCCCAGTACCACTTCTTCTGTTTGGGAAACCTCTGAAGGGAACATCTCCCCAGTCACACAAAGTTCTCATTCACATTTTATTTAAAACAAAACAAAACAAAAAAAAACATTGTCAGTGAAGATTTCCTTTTGTAGTTAGGATGGATAGAGGTCTGGAAAATATCGAACACAAAGGCCTAAAAGAGCTAGATATATTTAGGCTTGAGATAAAGAGCTTCACACACACAACCCCCCCACCCCCGCCCAAGTCAGGAGTAGTGTGTAGAAGAGCCTGAGGTAGCCAGGTGTTGGTGGCGCACGCCTTTAATCCCAGCACTCGGGAGGCAGAGGCAGGCGGATCTCTGTGAGTTGGAGACCAGCCTGGTCGACAAGAGCTCGTTCCAGGACAGCCTCCAAAGCAATACAGAGAAACCCTGTCTCAAAAAAACAAAAACAAAAAAGAGCCTGAGGTAGTGAGCCATGCTCTGTAGATGGGTATTAAGCAGACAGGCTTGACTGTAGTGACACCAGACACGGCACTTTATGTGCCCCAGCATTTATTCTAGACATTTTATCTGCACAATATCCCCATGAACTAGGACGTGATCACTATTACAAATGAGTTTCCTAAGTCAGTTTCCTGGGTCAGCTGTTCCTTTTGGATGAAGTCTCATAACTAATATGATCTCATTCAGTGCACCTTAGGTTATGGTTCTCAAGAGTACCAACGTAACACTAAGCAGACCCACAAAAGACAAATGATAAGAATGCTGGGGTTTGACAATATCCTCTCTGGCTTCACCATGTGATGTCCCCAACAGACTGTCTGGACTGTGTGATGTGGCAAGGAGGCCCTCAACCAACATAGCTCCTTCACCTTGGACTTGCCAGCATCTGCAACTATAAGAAATCAACTTATTTTCTTATAAATCACCTCTTCTCGGGTATTCTGTTACAGTTGTAAGAACAGGCACATACAGAGAGGAAACCAGTGAAAAATGGAGCTGACAAACTGAAAACACATGAAGATACAGCTGTAGAATATCTGGCCAGTGTTGTTTGTATGTCTATATTAAAATACCTAACATGGACCACTTATAAAGAACAGAGATTTTGACTGCATGTGGTGGAGCTCAGCTTTAATCCTAGCACTTGGGAGGCAGCAGCAACTGGATCTCTAAGTTTAAAGCTAGCCTGGCCTACATAATAAGTTCCAGGACAGACAGAGCTGCAATACTGAGTGAGACTCTCTCTCAAAAAGCAAACAACTACAAAACAGATTTTTTTTTCTTTCATGGTTCTGGTTGCTGAGAAATCCAAAATCAAGGGACTGGTGTCTGGCAAGGAGCTGGCATCTGGCAAGGATTGTCTTGATGCATGGGTTGGCTACTTTGCTGGTTTAGCAGACCAAACACCCAGCAGAAACACCAAAGAGAAGCTAGGCTTATTTTGGCTCATGTTTTCAGGGGAATCATTCATGGTCATTTGACCCCTGTAGTTAGGCAGAACATGATGTCAACAAAGTGTGTGTTCTCCAAGTCTTAGTGATTGGGAAATAGGAGTGTGACAGGAAGGGACCAGGAGTACTACACCCCAAAGGACCCACCTCCAGTGATGTACTAGACCACTTCCTAAAGTTTCTATAACCTTCTAAAATAGTTCAGCAGGCAGGGAACACGATTTTAAAACATGAGCTTGTGGGGATGGGGGTGGGATGCTTTGCAGTCAGCCAGTGGCACTGTCATCCCACAGTGGAAGGCAGAAGGGAAGAGGAGCATAGGTAAACAGAGAGACAAGGGCTGAGCCTGTCCTTTCATCAGAAAGTGACTTCCCCAGATGATGGCCTTAATCTACAGTATGTTCACAATGGCATAGCTAAATTAAACCAATTAACATGTTATATCACACATATTCATCATTTTTGTTTTAAGAACACTTAAAGTATACTATCTCACAACTTTTAAAATATAGCATATTGTTATCAACCATATTTATCATGCTCTCAGTAGACTTCAAGACATCACAGAGTCCATGCC
This sequence comes from Cricetulus griseus, assembly GCF_003668045.3. Classification (NCBI taxonomy): domain Eukaryota; kingdom Metazoa; phylum Chordata; class Mammalia; order Rodentia; family Cricetidae; genus Cricetulus; species Cricetulus griseus. Next base: position 98,863,881 of record NC_048601.1, on the reverse strand, counting down.
TCTTGTCCAACTACACTTTTATATTCTTAAACCAATCGTTTTCCCATTGTTAAAAGACCCACATTGAAGCCTAATAGCCACAATTCTGTTCTCTGTTACCATAAGTTCATCATTTCTAGGTTACACATAAAATTGAAATTGTGTGACATTTGTCTTCCAGTGTGTCACTTATTTTTTTTTTTTTGGCAAGCATATAACTTTACTACTTAAGATGAAATCAAATTTGCATGCACAGTGAGCACTCACTGAAACACCTTGGATTCATCACATATTTGAGTTTCAATTATATATATATATATATATATATATATATATATATATATAGAGAGAGAGAGAGAGAGAGAGAGCAATAATGGCAGTATGTTATGCATCAATAGCAGCAACAGCTTTTCCAGGTTCTGCAGTCATTCGAACAAAATTGTAGAGACATCCAGCACACTCCATTTAAAAAAAAAACAAAAAACAAAAACAAAAACAAAACAAACAAACCACAACAACAACAACAAAGTAAAAAACAAAATCCCAGAAAACAGCACAGTTCTGTTACTCTTGTGGTACTTGGCACCATTTTTTTTTTATTTTAAATTAGCTTCTCAGTCATCATCTGGGAGGAAACCATTCTGAGCAACATCATTAAACACAGCTCTGATAAAGCATGGTCACTACTGTGTACCATAAAGCAGGTCCACATGTGAGTGAGTACCAGGTTCCAGTACTTGAGCTTGCAGGCCCCATTGGATCATGCTTCTCCATTGCCACGACTTGGCCACCCTTCCTGGTGCCTAGTTGTTCTTGTTCCCCCAGCTATCACAGTGAGAAGGTTGGATTATAAACAGGGGCTTCTATTCTTTTGACTCTGTGACTCCTTGATGGTGAAACTTCCCTGATCCCCCATAGCTGTCTACTCAGTGCAACGAGGTGGTAGATGTCCATATGTCATAATTTGTATGACTTTTAGAGGGTGTGCTTGTTCATCACAGGAGCATCTGAACATGTTTAAACAGTAACTATGTGTATAAGCACATCGTGTAGATTTGGTCTATAGGAGGCATGTGCATGCACGTTTGAACCCCAAGCCTATTGTCACAGCCCTGGGGGTCTGTAGCTCACACACGAGGACTCTCCAGCTTCTTCGCATTCTACCAGCCAGTCTCCATGGCTCCCAGCCATAGGCTGACAGGATACCAAAAGGGAGAGGTGGAAGAGAGCAGTACCAGAGAGGACAAGAGACAGAGGCTAGAGCTGTAGCAGAGATGCCAAAGAAGAGACTAGGAAGTGGTGGGTTGAATTCATGGGCAGGGGGCTGGGGAGTTGGAAGGTGGCCAAGTGTAACAGGGTCCTGTGGTGGCGTCCCCAAGGGCATCTGAGTCTTAGAGATGTCCATAAGAATTCAGGCCTGGCAGGTAGTTAGACTCATGGCTGACAAACATCTGACAAATTCAGCAGATAGCAAAGGCGCATGGGTCAAGGTTAGAGGAAATTTGAGGCAGCTTCCCTGAGGCCTCCGGTGCAGTTACCAAGATGCACTTAGCTCCCCCAGCGTAGTGGTGAATGACCTGTGTGTAATGCCCACTGGGGAATCTTGCCAGAAACTCCACACCCAGGATTGTTGCTGAGAACAGGTCACTCTGGCACCTTCTGCTGGCACCTGCCCCAATTGCAGACAAAGGTACATGTCCAACACAAGCTGTATCTCACAGATTAGCCACTGTGTTAACCAGTCAACCTCTAATCAGCTAGGTAGAAATCCTTTTGAGATGCACATTCTCCGGTGCCTGCCTAAGTCTACTTGGTGCTGGGCATTTTGAAGGACAAGCAGTGGCAGGCTTCCCCATGGGATCTTTAGATTGTCCACATGTGTGTGCTAGGAGGCCAATAAGAAATGCAAAATGGCTCCCTGCTAGAGGTTTGTGGAGTATCTGAGGTGTTCCTGAGGAATAGTGGCCATAGTGGGCCAGAGCTTGGGGAAAGAAGCTGCTGAGTTGCCCAGCAGGCCATAGAGATGGTTGGGAATGCACAGTGAGCTAAGAGGCAAAGAACACTGCCTCTGATCCCTTCTGGGCTTCTGGCAGCAGTCACTAGAGATGCATTCCCTAGCCAGATGTGTTGCTGGAGCGTAACTACTTCAAAATGTCAGGGCTTTAGGTGTACGAGTCTAGTGTATGCAAGTAGTGGCTGTCAGCTGTCAGGAATGTCAGGCAGAGAGATGGCAGGGAGTGGGTGGCAAGGCTGCCAGTTAGTAGCAGAGACTCCTAAAGTCACCAACTTAAATGCATGGAATAGGTGGTCAACTCTCCTCTGCTTTATTAGAAGCCTCCCTGTTTTCTTTACAGTTCCTTCTTACTGATCATGCTTGTTTCTAACCTGGATGGACTCTTTCCATAATTTACATTTTATTTGCGTCACTTGCAAGGTTAATTTCTGTCATAATTTAAATTCATGCCTATCAGATGTTGGTCATTGTCTGAGTTTTCATGGCTGGTTTAAAGTCCACTGAAGGATGACTTTTAAAGAAACTAAGCAATGTTGCTTTCATCTTACAAAGCCACAGGGTACAGGGGGTGAGCATAGCAGATAAAGGTGTGGAGTGTGGATGGAAAGAACTGTTTCCTGAAGCTCCCTGGTTTCTGGGTTTCTTCTGAGTCCCTAAGGACTATACTGCAGGCTTTCAATGCTAAGTGGCAATAGTAGGAGGGGCAGGGTAGGGAGCATGGTAAGATGGGGCCTCTAGATGGACTCTGTGGCCCTCGCCTTTGACTGCATGCATCTGGTGCTGGGTGTCACAGCTTTTCATGGTGGAACTGACCACAGCTGAACCCTTGCAGGGTGGGTAGAAAAGTGAAGAGACTGGAAAAATGAAGGTGGGTTCTGCCCACCAGCTAGGAACCTCGACCAGACTGGAGTCTGAGATCAGGGGCCCTAAGCATAGGTCAGGCCTATGAGTACCTGGCTCACCTGCTGCCTGACAGGCAGGTAGCCAGGTCAATCTTCTTTAGGGCTCCATGAGTTTCTTGTTGCTGGTCCTCCCCCTACTGTTTGGGGGTGTTTAATTTTGATAAATTATGTCACCCTGCTGAAGAGCAGAAAGTGGGATTTTTCTTTGCTATGCAGGTTGATTAACCCTAGTCTAGAAATCTGAGATGGAATGCTCCAAAAGGCAAAACTTTTGAGCACTGTGATGCCCCATGTACAGAAAGCCACATCTGAGCTCCTGTTATCGCTTGCAGTCAAAATGTAGTTGTATTAAAAGCACTGTAAAAGTTACCTTCAGCTAGTGTATAAAGAACAAACTATAAATGAATTTCTTGTTTAGACTTGGGTGCCATCTCTAAAATAATTCATTATGTACAGGAGAACATTCAACATCAAATATTCAAAACACATCTGGCCCCAAGAATTTGGATAAAGAATACTAGACCTTGGTAATGAGCTGGTTTTATTAGTAACTTGATGTCCTCCTCTCAGTGCCATAGTGCTGGAGTTCCAGGTCCTCGGACATGACAGCAAATAGGGCTGGCTGGGTACTAAGGAATGTAGTTTCATCTTTCCTAGTTACACCTGTGGTGACCTTGTTTCTAAGATGTTGCTGGTGGCAATCTTTGGGCACCCAGCTAATTGCAGCACTGCCCCAGGCCAGGTCCTGTCTCTGCACTGCCTGCCCCCAGTGCCTACCAGGAGACCCATGTAGCTCCCTGAGCGAAGGGACAGTTTGGGTGGGCCTTGTTGGCATGGATGCAGCCAACCCCCCCGGAGACTGTGCCCACAGGTGCCCATCAGCTTCAAGGACTTGGCCGTGCGGTTCTCTGAAGAGGAGTGGCGGCTCCTGCAGGAGGGGCAGCGGGAATTCTACAGAGACGTGATGCGGGAAAACTACGAGACGTTGGTGTCTGTGGGTGAGGGCCCGAGGCCTCCAGAGTATGGGCTGCAGGGACAGAGAGGGTAGGAGAGAAGGAGGCCAGGGCCCAGGCCCGGGCTCTTGAGTCTCTGTGAGACCCGAGGCTCCTCTAGGCCTTGGCCTCCTCATCTGTGGATTGAGTAGGCTTAGGGGAGTGTTCAGAGCTTGAGGCTGCCCAGGGCCTCACTTTCCTTTGTTCCTTTGTTTGTTTCTGTGAGCCAGAGTGGGGGTCTGGGTACAAAGCTTTAGGGGTATGCGGCCTTTGAATTTGGTGACCACACACACAACCATGTATGGAAAGTTACGCATAGATAAGCAGTCATCTGGGCCATCACATGACTGGGAGGGTAGAAGCTAGTCAGTTCCCAGAGTAACTGCTCCTTCTTTCCCCAGGGACCTCTGAGCTGCTTCCTCTCTCTGCTTTCCTGTCACCCACAGAGCCTGGAGGAGCCACAGGGGGAGAGAGGCACCATGATAAGGGACAAGAACCCCCACTGGAGCATGGCTCCCAAGGTAGGTCCTCCCAGGAGACTTGGAGCACTTCCTTCTAATCATAGTTTTCAGCCCCTAGGCTCTGCCCCTCAAGTGACACTTTGACTTCAGCTAATTCAGTCCAGGCCTCCTTGAGTCTTGCCTCTTCTTCCTCTGGGTGGAGGCTCACTGCATGTAGTCTAGTCAGTCCATGGAGAAATGCTCAGAATGAACCTGAGGTCACACTGGAGAGACGTCTGCCTTGGGCCCCACTCACTGCTACCCAGAGCCAGTCTGCAGCTTAGACAGTAGAGATGGCACCTGGTGTGAGTGAGGAGAGGTAGAAGACCAGGTGGAGCCACAGGACCCTTCAGTATTGCTCTGACTGGAAAGTAGACAAGAGGTAACGGCACAGAACCCTCTTGAGCTCAGCCCTCCCTTCTGAGCCATTTGCTCCCTTTGGCTGCTCCATCTTTGACAGAGAGGGTTCCTAAGAAACTAGGTGACTGAGCACAGGACCCACACACCTCTCCACAGGAGGGCAGCCCCAGCAGAGCCTACACCTCACCGCCTTGGTGCAGCTGGTAAAGGAGATTCCAGAGTTCTTGTTTGGAGAAGTGAAGGGCACTGAGGACTACTCCGAGAGTGGGAGCGCCAGTCTGGATGGGGAGCAAGCGAGCCCTGAGGGTAAGTCACACAAGCTGCAAGAGTGCCTTCGCTACAGTTCGAGGTGCTGTGCATAGTTACCTGCCAGCTCAGCTCTTGACCTCCTCTCTGTGTGCTCATCCTCTGAGTTTTTTGGGACCTAGTGGGTGTGGGAACAGCTCATGCCTTCTCTCAGTGTTTCTGTGTCCAGCCACCCAGTGATCCCTCCTGTCACCTCACACTTTGCATGGTGGTTAGCAGCATGTTTGTTCCTGTTAAGCAGATGTAGAACGGGAGAGAAGCTGAGCTTTGTCCAGATAGCCAGTGGGGCTTAGTTCCTATTGCTAGCCTTTCTCTTTCTGCTTCACAAACTATCTGTTCTTTCCCCTCGTCACATGGTCAGCCTAGAGCATGTCCCCCTCCCTGCTGCAGCCCTCTTGGGTTAATGATGGGTGACATAGGAAGGAAGCAGAGGTACATACAAAGTGGCTTTATACTCACTGCTCTGTGCTTTATCAGGACATGGCCAAGACATACATCTTAAGATTAGGTCAGCAATGACAGTGAATAGGTCAACTGGCTCCTGGTAGTTGTTAGTGAAACATGACAGGGAAAGTACTGACTGTGGTAATGTTAGGACAACTCACCAGTTGGCGTCTTCTCCATCTCCCAACAGTAACTGGGGCTGTGGAAACTTACCCTCCCCGAAGCCTGCTCGGTTCTCTTCCAGAGAGCCCTGAAAGCCACCCCAGCCTGGCCACAACACCCACCGGCAGCTCATCTTCCTGTGGCCCTCCTGGAGACTGTGCACAAGAATTCCTCCTACCTACCAGTGAGTCTGACCCAATGTGCACAGGGACACCCAGCATTGTAAAGGCCTAGCCCTAGAATCCAGCCTTGAACCCTATGCCCTCTTCACTTTCTCTGGCTCAGCTTCCTCATAGCTGACTGGAGACAAAGGTGTCTGAATAACGAGAAAACACACTTGCCCTCTGGGCTACAGACCAGGTGATTTGATGCTCAGTTCCAGATGGCCTGTTCCCGTGTTGATCACTGAGGACTGCATACACATAGAGAGCTCTGTGCAGTTCCTACAATCCATTTACCTGGTTTGATTCTCAAACTGCCTCAGCAAAGCCAGCAGCAGGGAAGCATTGTTGGTCACTAGAGTTTGTCTGGGGTCTCAGTTTGTCTTCTTAAATACTTCAAAATTGTAATTGTCTGAATGTTTTGGTTTTTTTGTTTTGTTGTGAGCCTAGACTTTAAGGGCCACATCATCTCTCCAGCCCTGTTTTGGTGTTCTATTTTAGAATATTTAAAGAAATAAGATTAAAATGGACACTCCCCCAAAATGTACCCCAATTAGCCTGCAGTTCCCTGTGTCATCCGCCTTACAAACCCCACATAGGAAGCATGAGTGCAGCCAGGAGGAGGTGGCACATGGCTTTAATCCCAGCACTCAGGAGACAGAGGCAGAGGCAGAGGCAGGTGGATCTCTGTAAATTTGAAGCCATCTTGGTCTACAAAGTGAGTTCTAGGACAGCCAGGGCTACACAAAGAAAAATCCTGTCTCAAAAGGGGGAAACAACACAAACATACACACACATACACACACACACACACACAAACACCAAAAAGAAGAAAAAGTGTGAGTGCATGAGTACAAGAAGCCTAGCCTGTGTTGTGACTGTAGGCTTCATTAGCTGGCTGAGATTTAGAGACTGGGGTCAGGGAGAGGGTCTGGAAACATTTGGCATGAACAAGTCTTGCTATTTACAGCTAAGCTGGAAGATAACAGGAAACAGCCTCCCTCCTGGAACAAGTCCTCCAAAGATACCCCCAACACAAGGCTAATGTTTAGGATGTGGATGACTCTTAAAGGGCTGGAGAGTTAGAGTGGTGTGTCCTCTTGGGGAGCAGATCTGGGGTGATCTAACGTGGCTTTCTTTGTGTTTTGCACTAGGAACTGCTGATAAACCACTGTCTGTAGAGAAAGAAGGCTTAGCCTCAGGAGAGACTTCCATTCACTCCACTCAAAGCCTGGACCAGAGCAAGAGTCACCTCAGACAAGAGAGAGGTAGCACAGGGTTAGGTGAAAGGCTGGCTTGCTGGGGTTGAGCTACCTAGAGCTGAGTAGGGTCAGAGAAGATCATGTCACTATCCCATCTGAACTTCATGACAACCCTATAAGACAGTGTTTTCCAACCTTTAATCCAGTTTTCCATGTTATGGTGACCCCCAGCCATAAAGTTATTCATTGCTACTTCATAACTATAATTGTGCTACTGTTATGAATTGTAAATGCTCAATCTGTGACCCTGAAGGGGTCACAACCCACACGTTGAGAACTAATGCTATAAGATAAGCCTTGTGTGTTTGTGTGGGTGATTCTCAGCTGCCTCCAGACAGCGGAAATGGCTGAGGGTTTTGTGCTGCCAGTCAGGACTACAGTGGCCTTATCTTCCTTATGTGTGCACAGGAACCTCTCCTGAGAACAGTCCCTTGCAAGGCCTCATCAACTGTCTGAAGGAAATCCTTGTGCCTGGACCCCAGCACCGTGGGACAGCCCCAGACTTGCCACCTTCTCTCCCTGGCCTGAGTGTGTTGAAACAGACCGGAGCTGAGGTGGAGTCAGGGAGCCTGCCCTGCACCGGTGAGTCCCTGGGCACCTGGCCTGCTCAGACCAAAGTTTCCAAAGTCCCTGGAAAGTTCAAATTGCCATTCATAGCTTCTGCTGTTTTCCGTGCTGTCTCCTGTGAGGTGACCACTTTGGGTGCTCTTGTGTCCCTGGGGTCAAGTGTCTGAAGCCCAATAACTTTCAAGGATTAGAGCAGCAGACTTTATCCTGTTCTCCTTGCTGGTCTCTGCTTCTTCTAATGTGGGACTCTGAGGGGGACTTTGGTGCTCAGATGTCACTTTCTGTTGACATGAATGAGGTGTCAGTGGACACTGAGGTCTGCCTGAGGTTTCCCCTCAAAGGCCGCGGAAGCTTTGAGCTTTGGTCTTGCATCTGTAGAGGATAGCTGTTCCATTCTCTGGGCTGAGGTGGACTTAACTACAGAATCCCTCTTGTGTATAAACATTCCATGTGTATGCCAAGGCCTGATCCACCTTGAAGCTAAGTTGTACTCAGAACTCAGAAACTGCCAGCCTACCACCTTCAGTTTGCACCACAAGTGATAGCTGTGCCTAGGTGCTGCCCACCTAGAAGGTTTACAGGTCCTGGTTTCTGGCCGTGTGCTGCTCAGAATGCACCCCAGGACAGACCTTGCCTGTCTGTCAGGAGACTGAGGACACTGAACTTAAGTGAGACATGTGTCTTTTCCCTTAGTGAAGACAGAGGCAATATCCGGGGATTGTCCCCTTCAGGGCCTGCTGAACTGTCTGAAGGAGATCCCAGAAGCCCCAGACAGGCGTCCCAGCCCCTCAGGAGCAGGGGACCTGCGGCTTCAGGAGGATCCAGGGAAAAGGACCTCTGGAGGTAAAGACCATTCACCGCATTAGTGGTGGAGGGGCCAGATGTAATGTCCAGTGTCCCTGCTCCGAGTACAGCCATGTGTGACCCTTCACAACAAAATTGATGCCCTGTGTCAGCATGTTGGTCAGACAACCCCATACTGGATCTCGTCACTCTACAAGACCAGAGCCTATAGGAGACCCTTAGTCAGTGCTTCATAATTTTCCAAACTGGCTCTTTTTATAGGAGGTAAAAGAGCTAAAATAACTTTCTAGAAGGGATGTTGGGGAGGGAGAAGGAAATGAAATAGAAAGCAGGAGTTGTAGCACGGTAGACCATAATTGTAACTGGGGGTTCCTGCCATCCTGTGTTCAGGCTAGGTTCTGTGGCTGGAGAATGGAATTCCTAGCACACAATTGGACTGGGATTCTTTGTCAGCTTATTAATAAGCTTGTGTTCCAAGCTGAAGAACATGAGTTCCAAGAACATGGCCTTAAGAGGGTGGGTTTGAACCAAGCCTGCTGCATGAGAAGCAAGATCTGATTTGTTAGGGGGCCAGGCATTGGTGGTACATGCCTTTAATCCCAGCACTTGGGAGGCAGGGGCAGGCCGATCTCTGTGAGTTCGAGGCCAGCCTGGTCTACAGAGCGAGTTCCAGGATAGGCTCCAAAGCAATACAGAGAAACCCTGTCTCAAAAAAACAGGAAAAATAAAAGATCCCAGAGCACAGATGGACTTTGGGAGCCCATTCCCTATGAAGGGATACTATTGCAGCCCAGATACAGCAAGGAGGGCCTGGGCCGTCCCCCAAATGATATGACAGACTTTGACGGTCCCCTATCGAGGGTCTCACTATCCCTGGGGAGGAGGTGGGGAATGGGTTGGGGGGGTTGGTGGGGAACATGGGAGGGAGGGCGAGGGAATGGAGGGATGGATATGTAAATATGAGTGCCTCTAAAAGAAAAAGACCAAAAAAAAAAAGTATAAAAAGAAAAAGATCCGATTTGTTGCTGACTAGGGAGGGGTTCATTTTTAACATTCCTTAGAAAGCTCCCAAGCACCCCAGAGACCATAGGGGTGTTGCTTGAATTTGTGCTTGGAATTGAGAGGTGATCATACCCAGAGCCCGTGACTGCTCTGTAGGCAGAGGAGCCTTGGAAGTCCCTCCTAGCCCTATAGAGTGGAGCTCCCAGGACTTAGGTTAAGTCTGAGCCTGAAACCAGGGCTTCCCAGACATCACCTTTCCCACAGGGATGAGATGCCCCCAGACTCCTCCTCTCTGCCGTAATCAAGAAGCTGCAAGTATGCTTGCCATGGTGAAGGTAGAAGATGGCTGGGCTCAGAGTCCCCCAGTGCCATCGTCCTGCCAGCTCAGCAGACAAGGCCACAGTCCCTATTTCACTGGAGATAACAGAGAGGCCCGTGTGCCCCGCTGGGGCCCCATGACTCTCGGTAAGTTCTGGGTTCCAAAGCCCATAGGGAAGAACCTGCTTCTCTTCAGGCCAAGGAGCCTTTCCCCTGCTTCTCCCAAGTTGTTCCATCTTAGTCCGTGTTCTCAGTCCAGGCCCATGCTCAGCCACCCTCTGGTCTCAGGGCCTTCTTCATGCAGTAGGTCCTGCCTGTGCAGGTGGCCACAGCACCCTTCTCAGAGTTGAGGACAGCCTCATTCCTTCAGTAGGAGCAGAAAACACATTCCCTGAGTTCCTCATTGGAGGATCTCCTGCTTAGCAGATCCCTGGAGCCTGCAGTAGAAGTCAGGCTGTGGGCCAGCCAGCCAAGGGCCAAGCTGGGGTCTGAAAGTAGGCCAGAGCCCAGCAAGAGAAGATGACAAGGTGGCCTCTCTTGTCCAGCCGGCAGGGCATCAAGTTCACCTCTAGAAGCTCTGGAGGCCTGTCTGAAGGGCATTCCTCCAGGTGGGTCATCACCTCTTCAGTCTCTAGCCACCTCGTGGTCCAGAAGTCCCCAGCCAGGAGATGCTGGGTCTCAGAGACTTGAGCTACAGCCACAAGGATCCCACAGTGAAGGTACTTGGGCTCAGGCTGACAGTTACTCCTGTGCACACACACAGTGGAGGGATGCTGAGGGCACCATCTGGTCATTCTCTCTGGGCCTCCTTGAGGATGTGCCCTTCTTTCCTACCCCTGCTTCATGCCTTCTCCCAAATACCTACCCAGGTTTCTACCCATCCACTGCCCTGCTCTGAGGACTTCTTATTCCCAAAACTGTGGGGCAGGGGGAGGCGTGGTGGTCGGTAGACTTTTCATCAATGCTGTGGGAAACCCTGGAAGGGGGGCGGGGGCTCCCTGAGCCGGGTCTTCTGCTGCCATATACTCTAAGGCTCAAGGGCTTCTCTAGCATGCTTTTCCTTGACCCAATTATACTTCTTTTTGCAGAAGCTACAAGAGATCCACTTCTGCCTCTGAGCTTGCAGGGCTGCAGGAGAGGGGGACCTGGGGTTCAACCCTCTGGCTCCCAGGGAACCCCTACCAGCTTCTCCTCAGCCAGCAGCAGTGATGGGGATCTGGATTTCGGGAGCCCCAGGAGCAGTCAGGGGCAACGGCTTGGGAGAGGTGAGCTGGTCCGGCCTGAGGTTGGAGTCCTCTGGGAAGGAATACATTGGTCCTTGCCCACCATTACTCTGTCCCAGTGCCAGAAGAAGGACTGGGTATACCAAAGTAGACACAGATCCAGAACCTGTCTTGGCAGGATGAGACGGGTCTGGTATAGTAGCTTAGCTCAGAAGGAATAGGACAATGGCTGGCAATGTGTCCTTAGTTTCCCTTATATTAAACACGTCCCTGTCTCAGAATAAAAGAAGTGTCTATAATACTAAATGACCTCCAACTTAGGGAAAATGGAGTGAGAATCTTAGAAAAGCCACCTTCAGAAACCTGTGCCTCCGTGAGCCCTGCTTAAAACAAAAGTCACTCTTAGGGATTTTGGGGTTTTCTGGAGCTCTCTTAGCATTTCCCTTTGCCTTTCCTCTTGAAACAGTCATGTCTGTCTTATTCCATGGGTGGATACCCAGCGCATCTGCCCAACTGTTCCCTGGCCACATCCATTGTTAAAAGCCTGGAACTGTAAGTTGACATCTGCCTCAGTGGCATGGCACCAGCAGCCCAAAGTGACTCATTCTAGTTTATCCTGATGTGTTAAACAAGTCTACCTGATGTTCTTTAGGCATTGTGGACAACTGTGAACAGCTGCATTTTCTCACGGTCCCCAAGACCATACCTACAAAGCTCCTAATTTATATGGCCGTAAGTTTACAGCAGAATCAGTGTAAACCTTGGTTTGGAGCAACTATCCAGTGTTAAAGCAGCAGAACTGAATACAGGCCCAGACGACAGAAGGCACAGACAAAACCAAACGCTGGGCAAGTCACACATTTACATATACCCTATTCTTGCCCTGATCAGAAATTCTGCTGGTCTTGCCAAACACTGCCTAATTGTGGGCAGGATGGCTTATTTTGCTCTTGTCTGGCACATAGAAGACTTAAGTGACATTTTGCTGCGTTACTCTTGTAGCCTTCAGAAGACTGTTTTCATTACAAAGCCTGCTTTCTTTTTTCCTGAATCCTATTGAGGGGACACACACACACACACACACACACACACACACACACACACACACACACACACACACACCCATGTGTACCATGGCATACATATGGTCAGAGGACAACCTGCAAGAGTGAGTTCTAAATTTTCTAACACCATATGTGTTCTGGAGATGAAGTGCAAGGGTGCTTGGTGCCAAAGACCTTTGCCTGCTGTGGCTTACGTCTCCATGCTCTGCTATGCTACACCAGCCCCACGTGATAATCTCCTGCTTACAGCCTCTGCCTGGTTCCAGGTGCCTCCTGGCCTCATGGCCAGTACTGTCTGCTTACCTTATCCCTATAGAATTTTATATCATCTAGTTCCTGTTGTTTACACAAGACCCTTATCAGTAGGAGTACTGTCTTTGAAATGTATCTGAAACCTATTGAGAATTAGACCTCCTGTGCCCAGATGTGATACTGAGAGGCAAGAAGGCCTGCATTATTGCCTTCCTTGGAGGGGTAAAAGAAGTCTTTTGCATATTTGATTGTTGGGGTGCCCTGTATGCTAAGCAGACAGCATCACCCCTCAATATGGTGACAGCTGCTGTGCTAAACTAGACTCCTGTGACTAGACTTTCTCATTCTAGCCCCCAATGCACACTTCTGTGTAGCTTCTTCCAGGGCAGCCTAAGCGGGGCTACCCCAAAGCCAGGGATGACAAGTGTTTGGGGCCATATCTCCATCTGGGGCCCTGAGCTACTCTGATAAGTCCTATGTTCTGTGCCTCCTCCTTCGGCCCTAATCAGGGCAGTAGAGACAGGCTCCAGGGATTCCCAGAGCACCGGCTACTCATCCAAGACTGTTCATGTTTGACTACAGGATATCCACCAGGGAACTCTCCACTCCAAGGCCTAGAGAACTGTCTGAGAGAGATCCCTATTCCCAGGCCACAGGCTGCCTGGCCTTGCTCTTTGGCTGCAGACAAGGTGTTGAAGAGAACAGAGCCCAGGAACTGGACTGCAGACAGAGAAGGTAACAAACGGTATTTGTGGGAGAAAAGCAATCCCTCCTGCACTGTGGCTTTAGCAGCAGTGTAGCAGCCCTCAGGCCAGATCTCAGCTGAGCTGAGAGGATGCTCTGGAAATAGGCAGAAGCCTGAGGGCAGAAAGTCAAGAGAGTCACTTCCCCACGCATGCAGACTCACATAAATGAGCGATATCAGAGTCCAGGACGAAGAGGCCTAGCACCCTGTCTGCTGCTCCACTGAACCAGAGCTTTGCTGACCAGGTGTCTCTGTTGTGGCTGTGTCATCCCCTTGTGCCTTGTCTGGGCACTGAGTTATACACCTCCTGGGATTCCATATAGCTTGGGTTGGGAGTAAAGAGATCCCAGGGGTTTGGGCTGGTGTAGTGACCAAGCAAGGTCACTACCACACCTGAAACTTGTGTGCTAAAAGCCTGGCAGTAGTAAAAAATCTGTCCATTCTGTGGCAGCATGAGGTCCTATAGAACTGTCAGAACTCTTCTCATTAAAACAGGACCGAGGGGTGAGGCCTGTGAGCCACCCCACTTTGGACAGGGTCGGGGAGAAGTGCCCAGCAGGAGTCTCCGAATAGGGAGTACACAGACCTGTCCTCCCACCTGCCACCAAGTGACCACCAGGCCAGGAATGTGGCAATGGCCAAAAGATGGTGAGCTACTTTCAGTGTTTACATCATAGTTTCCCACCAGTTAGTTTTTACCAAGGCAATAGCCTTCTCTTCTCTCTATATTTCTGTTCCTTTCCTTCCTTCCTTCCCTTGCATGGAATATAGAAGTGGACAGAGCAGAGTGGACTGAGAAAGAATAGGATGTTTGGTTTATTTGTGGGGTATCTGCAGGGGAGACACTGTTGAGATTGGGAGGCACCCCTGTACACACTGCTGACTATAGGCAGCTCCAGTAGGACCATTCTAGTCTAAAGGGGGTGGAAGAATGACTTAGCTCATCTGTGGCCTTCATTAAACTGCCAGCTCATGCATAGTGCTGGGTGGAGGATCTGCTAAGTTGAGGGTTACAGCCTACCCAATGGGAAAGGCTGCCTAGCTTGCAAGGCTCAGGGCCTAACTAGAACCTGGCCAGCAGTAGATGCTAGGGACTTGGAGCTTACAGAAAGTTCCCCAGCTCACTTGGCCAGGGACATGGCTATGACCAGAAAGTAAGTTGTTCAGGGTCCACCAGCGCCCAAATGGACTGTGGCTGAGCAAAAAAAGGATGCATCCTGAGTGCCTGGCCATCAGAACTGCTGTCAGGTAGTGGGCAGTGAGCTCTTCTCTCCTTTGTTTAGAGACAGTCACCATGCCCTCCCCTCTACACTGCCTGGAGAGCTCTCTGAGGGGGATCTTGCCTGTGAGGCCCTTGCGTTTTACCTGCGTGACTGGTCCTGGCCCCAGTCCCAGCCCCTGCTCCAGCTCCAGCTTCAGCAGCTCTGATGGAGAAGACCTAAGGCCAGAGCCTGCATTCTGGCAGCCACCCCTCCAGAGTGAGTCTGCTGGCACAGGGGTGGGGGATGGCAGTGAGTTGCTCTTTGAGGTGCCTGTCAGTATTCTGACACTAGGTTACTATGACCCAGGGAAAGACCACCTTCCCTCCGGTAAGGGTCCTGTCCCTCTGTGCCCTGTTTCGGGAGCATCCCCAAGAGTTGGCAACAATAGCCGCCTTGCTGAAGAGCCTGAGAGAACAGAGCCTGGGGACTGCAGCAGCCTCAATACAGGTGAGCCTGAAGTTCCCCTGGATAGCAGAGCTATGGTCCAAAGGTCCAGACTTCATTCTCAGAGTTTTGTTGTCATTCTATTGGCTCTCATTAAAACATCCCCATAATTTGTTGTACTTTAGATCCTGTGAAAGAAGCTGAGCCAAGGGGGAATCTTGGTAAACCACTGAATGATATGTACATAATATCTAAATATATGCTCAATTCATGCACACATGCATATATATGTGTGTGTATACATATATATATATATACATATACATATATGCTATATAGTTAGTATCCAATAACATTGGCAATTAAAAAAGACCTTTTTCAGTCGTAAAACACTTGTTAGCATGCATGAGGGCCCAACATCACATACACGGTGAGAGTAAAACTTCTTGGAATTAGGACAGAAGTCTAGAAATGACACCTGATATTACAGCCACTTTACTCTCCACCTGAGCTATGACCCAGATTTTGTTCCTAACAGGAAAAGCAGAAGGGACAGGAGTCAAGTCCCAGTCACCCAAAAGAGAAGGGGCTGCAGAGCACACATGTCAGTCTGATCCTGTCAACAGTGATGAAGGAAGAGGAGGAGGTATGGGGCCAGGAATCACCTTGGGAGGCTACTCCACTCGCAGGCCTTGGGTCCCACCTGTGCAGGACTCAGGATGAGCTGTAGTCCTCAAGTCACACAGCAGGCCAGCCCAACAGTGTTAGACTCCCCAGCATCTTGCACCTGACTCAATCATTATTTAAAAGTTGCACATTTGTAAGGGTGGGAATGTGTGTGTGTGGCTCTCAGAATATCCCCATGTTGGAGTAGCACTGACAAAACAATATTGTTCTTGTTCCAAGTGCTCTGTGCTCTTTCTGCAGAGGCAACTGGGTGCCCATGGCCTGCCTCTCAGCTGGAGGAAAGGCCTGAGCCCAAGGGTACTGAAGACTCCGGGGACCTGAAGCCTGGACATGAGCAACCCAGTGCTACAGGTGAGCTGGTGGCTTCTTCAGCATTTGCTATGCTTTAGTGGTCTCTGGGAAAATCAGAAGCCCGAGTCCCAGCCTCAGGAAATAAACATGTTCCAAGTTCATCATTTGGGTCACGGGTAAGAAAGTCTTACATTGAAGCCACTCAATTACATGGTTCACTTTACCTCAGGGTTTTCCTAAAGGTGCACAAGCTTACCTTTTTAGAGGCTTTGAGAAGCATCTAGAGTCAAAGTTTGGGTTGAGAGAACTGAACCTCAGCACTGTTGAGTAACTGGCTGAGGTCCTGCACAGAGTTGGTCCTTCACATCCCTTTGTTCCAGGGACCCACAGTGACAACAGGCAGGGTAATGCACCTGCATCCTGAGCCGTGCTTGGAGGGTATCACAGGTTTGCGGGACTTGGGTGTCTGTGCCACATGTCCTTGCTGGCTTTTGTACCTGTGCTGGACACCTTTGCCTGTGAGCTTTGGCTCCTTTAAGAACACAAGGTTTTGTTAAGAGCCCTGGCTGCCCTCCCTTGGATGAAGCATCAAACCACATTTTTACTTTGTCTTGTGGTGTTTAGTTGTTAGTTTTTGTTTGAGGCAAGGTTTCAAAGGTTTTGTGTGAGACAAGTAACCCAGGCCACCTGGAATTTCATGATCTTCCTGCCTCAATTTCAGATCCTTGCTTTAATTTAAGAACTTGGTGAGACAGAGTGTGGGCCCTTGGGGACTTAGGCTGTCCCCTGTCCTTCCCTGTGCACAGCCCTAAAAGATACAGAAAAGAGCAGGGCAGAGCCTTGGCTAGGGCTTAGCAAACAGCAGGTCCCTTTTCCTTTGTGGGCTGAATGGGTGAAGAATGGCAGGGGCCTTGACTAGCAAGCGCCACATTGCCTGGGGTGAGACCCACTCCAAGGGATGTGGGACTGAAAATTAGACTTTTTTTTTTGGGGGGGGGGGTGGGAGAAGGAGGAACCTAAGATTAAAATTCTCTGGAAGCCACGGGGCAGGATGCTGGATACACTAAAGAAGTCTCTGGGGCCAGAGAGAAGGCCCTTACAACCTAAGCACTCTTACCCATCCTTTCTCTGGTTTCAGCCAGGACCCAAGGGAAGCTGCTCTCTGAGGACCCTCCAGAGCCTAGCAAGTCTCCCCTTCCCACAACAGCCTTGTCAAAGTGGCCACCCACTTCTCTCCAGCCACCATGCCCCTGTGGCAGATCCCTGCAGCAGGAGCTGCACAGCCTTGGTACTGCCCTCACGGACAAGCTGGACCAGCTTGCAGCAGCCTTGGCAGGCTTGACTCAGGAAGTGGCCACCATGAGGACCCGGATGGATCGGATGGAAAGGCGCTCACGGAGCCTTGGACCAAAAGGCCAGGCTTCTTGGCAGTTGGCCCTCTCCCAGAGACCTCGCTGGGCCAACAGATTGAACCACAGACACCCACCTTACTGGAGGCAGAAGGGCCCCACTAGGCCCAGACCAAAGATCCTGCGGGCCCAGGCAGAAGGCTGCAAGACTGGTGACTGTCCAGGAGTCTCTAGAGGGAAGGGCAATTTGGTGCCTCAGCTGCCTCCAGATGCTTCCTCGGTAGAATCTTCCAGGCCCACCTGTAGCTCATCCCAGCAGATCTCCTCAGCACCCGGAGGCCACAATGGGCTGACTGCACACGCCCTTCTGGAACACACTGGATGTCACCAGAATCCCCTCTCCCCTTCAGTGCCTACTGCCTTGGTCCCCCTTGTGGCCTCACCTGCAACCAGTGCAGACACAGAACCTCAGGCTGCTAGAGTAGCAGCAATCAGCACTCCAAACCAGCACAAGGAACCTAACAGCCTGCTAGGGGGAGCCCTCAGTAAAGACCTCTGGGGAGGTGACCACAGGGATCCAAGGTGGGGGGCCCATTAACCATGCTATTTGTCTGCTTAGGCTTGCTGAGGTCGCTGGGTGGCCAGGATGCCCTGGTGGGACCCTCTGGGGTACAGCCATCACAGGATGCCTGCTTCCTTTCCTGCTCAGCCAGCCCTCTCATTGCTGCTGCAAGCCTGGCCCCTAGCCTCTGCTGTGCCAGGCCCCATGGTGTCTGCACAGAGCTTCTATAGAGGCATTCCTCGACCCTGTCTCTGGCTTTCTTGGCTCAGGTTCAGTCAGCCAGTTGCTCTTCCTCCTTAGCAGAGCCATCTAGGTTCCCAGTGGGTGTCATGCATACCACATATGCACAGAGCCAGCTGCAGAGGGCACTGTGAAGTCACCTTAAATCTGATTGCCTGTTCCTGATTTCAAGGACACTAAAAGGCCAGCCTTTGTCTGTCTAGGGTGAATACTTCACAGATGTCACTTAGGGAAGAGCTGGCCTGTGGTCTAAGCTGACCTAACCCACATGAATTCTAAAATTAAATATATTAGCTGCTAAGAAAAGGCCATTGGCTTCTATGGAAGGGTTCTCAGAGGAGACAACACTCAGGCATGGTGGCCTGGATTGTCACCAGTACAAAGGGAACTAGGCAGCTCATGTTTCTCCCTCTCCCACACACACACCTGAGAGGACAGCATGTGCAGTGAGGCTGGCAAAGAGTGCTGTACATGAGTCAGTCTCATAGGGCTGTGGACAAAGTGTCACAGACTTAGTCTGGGCAGCTTCAATCAGGGGTCCCAAATCAAGGTCTTGTCAGGGTTGGTTCTACAGAGGACGGCTGGCTCTGTCGGGAGCTGTCTTCGTGCTCGCATGGCATCTTCCATGAGTCTTTTCATGGGCACTTGGAAGTGCCCCTCCAGCCAGGACACAAGATGTTTTGGATGACACTCACTCTTGTTTGAACTTAATCTTCTCTAAAGACTCTAAGGAACATCACATTCTGAAGTGCCAGGGGGCACGCGGCATGTCAGCCTTTCAACATTATGACGTAGTGTTGTCATCTAGAAAGTTCACATTCAAGAACCAGACAGTTGAGATTAAAAAAAAAAAAAAATCTCATGCTTTAAATACATTTTCACATTTGTGTTGGGTTGCATATGTAGCATTTTTCAGCTACATGCTGGTTAGGTAGGTTGCAAGTTGGACGTGCCTGTTAGCACCACTAGAGGAGGGCACCGTCTAGCTCATAATACACCTATGTCCTGAGCCAGTCTTGGGTTTGGACTGGCTGACTAGATGTCACTACATCTGCTGCGGCACTGTCCCACAGCTGGCCATCCCTATTTGCTCACCTCATGTCCTTTGCAGTTGATCTGAATTCCTTTTGAACCTGAGGGCTTTTCGGGAGCTGTGCCTATACCCATGAGAGCTGGGAAGGCCAGAGCCCGGGCTGCCTGCTGAAGTTCAGGGTGGCATGGCCCTGTGACGACACTCTGTCTCTGAAGATATCCAAGACCTGAGTGCCCTCAGGCAGCCATGCCTGGGACTTGGTGAATGTGGCTTGAGCAGACACAATCACAAAAGATCATTAATGTGGTTTAGAGCCATGGTTCTCAACCTGGGGGTCACAACCCCGTTACATTATAATTCACAGTAGACAACAGTTGTGAGTAGCAATGAAATAATTTTATGGTTGGGTGATCATCACATGAACAGTATTCAAGGGTCATGGCATTAGGACGGTTCTCAAACTGCTGAGCCTAAAGCACACCTCCAAGAAGTCTGCCTACAATGTGCTAACACTGAGTCCAGCTCACTGCTTGCAGGTTGGAGTAGAAAACAAAGGCCTGCAGCCTCCACTCGTATCTCCAGGCTAGTGGGGCGACACTGGTACTTCCAGTGCTAATGGGTAGCCTGTAGACCGGTTCAGAGAGTGGAGAAGAAACATTCAAACTCATAATCCTGCTTGGAAGACTTGGGTATTCTTAAATTGGTAAGACAAATTGGGGCCTGGTGTATGTGCATGGCCCAGGCTAGGATAGGAACTTTGCCCTGTTTGAGCGCTCCTTTTCTTCCAAGCAATAGACCATCTTGTCAATCAGTGAGAAGGGCTCATCATGATGCTCTGCATGGCAGCCAGCCAGCACAAGTGAACAAACAGCAATACAGGGCTGAGTTGCCAGGGTCTACTGGGTGTTAAGTACCTCCCTTTGCTAGGACAAATAGAGGCAGTTGGGGCAAAGTTCAGTCTACATGGTTCAGATCCAGTTGGATAGTGTAATAGGTTTAAAGAAAGCTTTAGACTGGAACATGAGCCATGGAACCAGCTGAAATTGTGTGGTGTCTGCTATGTTCACACTGCTGGAGGTGTCCAGGACATGTGGCTATCACCTCTGATAACCAGAAAGCCTTTTGGACTCACTGAGAACAGTTCTGGCACAGGCTCATTCTGGAACAACCTGTTTAAACTAGGTGCAGATCTACTGGCTTGGCGGGGAGGGGCAGAGGGTCTGTCCCCTCTGTTCCGGGAAGTGACCCTAGGCCACACCTGGGTGGGGACCTTCTCTCCCAACACCCGTGGGGCAGAAAAGTGGAAAGGTCCAGCTCACTGAGCAGGCTGGATGGACCACAGGGACCATCTGTGACTTCCTCCAGCACCCTGCGAGTCGCTGTTCCAACAGGCGTGTGGCCCACTGGCGATGTGACTTAACTCTGGATTTTATGTGTGGCTCCTACTAATAACCAACCCATGGGTGCAAGGCTTTCCCCTCATAATCCACCTTGATAATCTCTGTTCTTGGAGGTTTTAGCCCATTTAGATGACAACTGTTACTGATATATTTACACTTGAACTTGCCTTTGTATTTTGTGCTTTGTCCTCCTTTCAGAGTCTGGGGATGCTTGGCTGGGTTTGATTTTGTTTTCCTTTCCTGCCATGTTTTGGATTGGCTGTGGTGTATTTTTGTTGTTTTTTGATTTTTTTTTTTTCATACTCCACTTCTCCCAATTTTATCTAGAAGGAAAAACATTTGAATTCACAAACCTCTTTGGAAGATTTTGGTATTCTTTTCCCAAATTGATAAAGACAAATTAGGAAAGAAGCCAAAATTTTGAACAAGCTGGCTTAACAAAATTGGCCGGATTCATGAATGTAAACACACTGCCGGACAGGACTGCTGTCTCCATGAATACGCAGAACAGTGCAGAGACTGACCTCTTTGACTAAGACCCCAGAGCAAGCTTGAACAAATTTAAAAGTATTGAAATTACATGGAATGTGTTCTCTGACCACAGTTTTCCTTCTTGACTAGAGTCAAATAGCAAATTCCAGACATTTTTATATATTCAAAAAGTAATGATTATATAATGAAAACTAATGCAAGCTGCCAGCCTGTGGTAAAATACTAATGCAAAAAGAAAGCACACGTAACCTGTCTCAGGAATGAAAGAAGACATTACTGTATACATCATGGGCTGCAAAAGGTAACAAGATGATGCAAGAAACTTTTTGCCAAGACTTAAAAATTAAAGCATAAAACACATTACAAGCAGATAGAAAATCTGTGTGGTTTTATACCACTGAAAAGGTTATACCATAAAACAGCTTCCTTCCGAAGAAACCAAGGTCTCATAGTTTGCCCAAAGGGTAGGAAGAACCAAAGTAATCCAGAGAGGTGGAGCTCTGGGTTCCAGCTCAGTATGAGGCTACCTACCTCAACCTTGAAGCCAAAACTTTCTGACAATCCAGGAGGATGTCAGCACCAGCCTCAGAGTCCATCCAAGCCAAAATCACATCAGAAGGCCAACAACCGGTCATACATACATTAGGACAGAAAGTCATGACATAGTCAGTGGGTGTCTGTGAAATCCGAAACTGATTTTAACATCTGAAAATCACCAGTGCTGTCATAAACCAAAGGAGAAAATCACACAATTAGTAGCTTCCGAAAGCATGGTCATTTAAAGCTAGTGCACACCTCGAGACCAAGGGCATGGAGGCCAGACCAGTCTACATAGTGAGTTCCAGGCCTGCCAGGGCTACACAGTGAGACCCGTCTCAAAAACTAAAAGGAAAGGCAGGAAAGCACCTATAGAAACTCGTGTTTATTCATTTGTGCACTGAAATGTATATTGCCCCTAAATGTAAATGTCACCTCCTCAGTAATGACCCCCCTGGCCACTCTATTAAAACTGTAATGTGGCCCACAGCCCTCCTTATCCCCTCCCAGCTATACTTTCCTTGGAAGCATTAGTTGATGAGATGCTATTGTATTTACTCATTTTGCTATTCCCTGTGTTCTTTATAGATTTGTCACTTTGTCTACTTCTGCTTCCTCAGCTGCTACTTGCCCAGTACCTGGCACACAACAGGTGTACAGTAAATATTTTACTTATTTTTATGTACATGTGCCTATGTGGGTTTGTGTGCACCAGGTACATGTGTGTGGCCTAAGAGGCCAGAGGAAGGCCTTGGACCCCCTGGAAGTGGAGTTACAGGCAGTTGTAGGCGGCCTAATGTGGGCTGGAAACCAAATCCAGTCCCCCACAAGAGCAGTGTTTTTAATTGCTGAGCCATCTTTTGAGCCTACACAATAAACATCCAAAATAAATCCAGTGCCTCTAAATAATAAAGAGTAAATCCATTAAATAAATCTTTTTATATAAAAGGGTTGGAAAGATTGCTCAGTGGTTTAGAGTATTTATTGTTGTTGCAAAGGACATGGGTTTGGTTCCCAGCACCCACATAACAGATCACATCCATCTATAACTCCAGTTCCTGGGGGTATGACACCCTTTTCTATTCCCCACAAGCATAAGACTTACACGTGGTGCACAGAAATACATACAGGCAAACACTCAAACACATAAGAAGTTAAAAAATAATAGAAAAGTTGTGTATGATGGCACACATAGCTGTAAACCTAGCACTGAGATGAGACAAGAGGGATCAGGAGTTTAAGGCCAACCTTGGTTACACACAAAGTTCAAGGCTAGCCTAGAATATGTGAGACCTCGTGTCACAAAGAAGAAGGAAGGAAGGAGCAAAAGAGAGGTGCACCACCCAGAGCCCTGAAGAACCCAGGGTCTTCCGGTCTATGGCAGAAAGAAGCCAGCAGGGAAATCAGATGTGTTAATTGGGCGTAGATTATTCTGAGCAAGCAGAGGCTGTGGAGTGTGGATTATCTGGAACCCATGACTCTTGATGAAGATGTTTTATTAAATCTGGCAAGGATGTTAACCGAAACCACAGTTGTCCAACCTTCCCAAGAGCCTTTGTTTGCTCTTCTGCAACTATGGTGACCCAAAGACAACATCCTGAATGAACTCGCAGGTCTCTGTGAGGTATCTAGCACAAGCTAAGTGCCACAGCTATCAGGTGCAATGAACCAGAAGATTACTCTACCCACTTACTTCCACACCCCTACCTCACTCCACACCCACACCCATACCCACACCCCTACGCCATCCCCACCACCAGGAAATCAGAGAAAATAAATTTTAGAAAAAATCTGTCTTCCATGAAAGATGAGACTTAACAACTTTTATCCTCAGTGAAGCATCTCACTATATAGTCTCAAGTGGGCTCAAACTTGCTGTTTTCCTGCCTCAGGTTCCAGAGTGCCAGGATTGCAGCCTGCAGTGTTACACTTGATCATAACTGTGACTTTTAATGCTCTACAGCATCTCAGGAACCCTTTAGTTCAGCACTGTGGGACCTAGCTCAGCTCAGCAAAGTGTGGTCACCTCTTCAGAAAAATGGAGTATCCTATACCAGTGCCCAAGATGGTCTTCACAGTCCTGAGCTGGGTCCCTTGAGTCTGCAGGCTGCCAAGGTGGGATTTTGGTGGCATCTTTCCACAGATCTCTTCTCCCAATGTCCTCATCCTCTGTGTTGGCTGCTCTGCTAGTAAGTCACCTTTCCCTCTCAGTTCCCAGTCCTCTAACAGCTGACTGAGAGCTTTGCAATCTTGATTACATCTGACACAGTCAAAAGTGGGTGTCCTTTTGGGAGACTTCGTGCTCTTCCTGCTTCCTGTGAACAGAGACAGGCCTAATCAGAGTTCTGTCCCCAGTGTTTAAGCCACTCCAGACATGAAAACTGTCCATCAGGCTCTCTCCATAAACGCCTCTCAAAGTGAGATTACCCAAACTGGGCATGCCTTTAATGGACAACTTTTCTCCTTGACTCTTCCAGTGCCTCTTTGTTCCTGCCTCTTGGTTCTCTCAGCACTGTGGTTCCTTGATTGGGCCTATCTGTCTTTGCAGTGATTTTTTTTTTTTTTTTGAGATAGGATATCATTCTGTAGCCTTGGCTGACCTGAAACTCACCATACAAACCAGATGGCCTGTCTTTGCCTCCCAAGTGCTGGGATTGAAAGCATGTGCCACCGTGCCCAGCTGCAGGGCCTTTTTATATTCAGAAACACCAATAGGTAGAAGAGAATGTTCTGGAATGGTCATAGGGAAACTGTTTCCTCTGCTCTGCAACATTGAAGGAGAAACTTGTGAACTAGAAGTATTAAGACAAACAGGCAAACTGATGTTGAAGTTCACACAGAGAACAGGTTAGTTCTGTATCCATCTGGTCTTTAGTTAGTTATATGGATGTGTCCTTACCCCACTCACCCCCCCATATCTCTCTCCCACATCTTCCCATGTGTGTTACTCTTCTGTCACTATGATAAACACTATCATGACTTACCATCTCAGCTTCACTTCACACGATGACCAAGGCCACCTGTAAAAGAAGAGTTTATCTGGGCTTACAGCTCCAGAGAAGTAAGAATCTACCATGGTGCAGAGGCATGGCAGCGGGAGCAGGAGCAGAAGCCAAGCGCTCACATCTTCAGCTGTAAGCATGACCCAGAGAGAGAGGGCAGACTGAAAGTGCCAAGTGGCTTTAAGCTCTCAAAGCCAGCCTCCAGTGGCTTCTTCCAACAAGAAGGCAGCATCTGCTAAACATCCCCAAACAGTGCCACCAGCTGGAGACCAAATGTTCGAACATCAGAGCATATGAGGGGCATTCTCATGCAAACCACTACACAGTGCATACCCTAACACGAGTGCGTGCGCGCACACACGGTATCGGCTGATGTTGTTTGGAGAACAGGTCATAGACCACTGAGTCATGTAAGGAGCCAGATACTGCGAGCAGAAGTGCAAATGACATGACAAAAGTCATGTGGCAGTCAGAGGTACTGCTGGGAAAGCTCCGTGGACGCTGCTACAAGAGTTTTAGTCAGAATGTAGTGCTGGCTGAAAGTCATTCTTTTTAAGTAGTAACACAAAAAGGAAAGGCAACCAAATAATCAGCTGGTAGTGGCACACCCTTCTAGACTTGCAGAGACATTTAAAATGTAATTGTGACTGTTTGGCTTTCCCAGACTCACATAGCATTATTTTAAATCTTAAAGTCTCTTGTAGTGCACTGTCAAAGTTCTGTCTGAAAGGATTCCTCAGATTCAAAGACCTAGGCATGTGAGTCCCGACAAGCCCCATACTTCTCAAAGTCTTGGTCCCTTTACCAACCTGCTAGGATGCGTAATCTTGCAAAAGTGCACTGTGCAGAGAAAGCACATAACCAACACTTAAGTGGGAGAGGCAGACTAAGAAACTTTTATTTTCTCCTTTGTACTCTTCTTCCTTCCTACACTTTGTTTCAAATAGTTATTTTTATTTTATTATTATTTTGTGTGTGCCTGCCCCCACCCCCATGCTCATGAGTGCAAGTGACCTTGGAGGCCAGAAGAGGGCATTAGACCTCCTGGAGCTAGAGTTGCAAGCATTTAATGTAAAATGATAATAAACAGAGGGCATAGAACATTCTTGGTGTGTGTTGGCAGATTTCATTTCTTTGGGCTTCAGGACTGAGGGGAGAGGTGCCCACTTCTTAATAGCTCAGGTAGAAAGCCACTCTCAGAGCCCAGGAGAGCACCCAAGGTTCTTTGCCACGGGCTTCTCAGTACAGCCCTTCCGCACCAGGCCTGCAGAGAAGCTTTGCTAGCAAATTAGGCCTGAGTTACATGGTGTGGTGAGAACGTGACCGCCATCAGCATTGCCATAACTATCACTTAGAGACCTGCTCACACACCTGCTCACAGTCAAGAGGGGGTGTGCACTGTGTATTCGTGTGCAAGGATGCACTTGTGGAGGCCAGAGGCCAACAACAGGATGCCTATTGTATTGCTTTCTACTTTATTGTTTGAGACACAGTCTCTCACTAAACTATCTGCTCACCGTTTTGGCTAGTCTTGCTTGCCAGCAAGCTCCTAGGATCTGCCTACCTGTGACCCACCCCCAGCACTGGGGTCACTGAGGTACACTGCCACGCCCAGATTTTACGTGAGTTTTGGGGATCTGAACTCTGGGCCTCGGGCTTCTACAGCAAGTGCTTTACCCACTGAGCCACCTCTATTGAGGCTTACTGTGTGCTAGCCTCGGCAGATGAGTGTAATAAGGACTTGCATTGAAGATGTGGGACTAGCTCTTGATCAGTTTGATGAAACAAGATTTAATGGTTTTATTGTCTTTTTAAAATTAAATTTAGCTAATAAATACATCCATAAATGTCCTATGCCCTCTGTTATATTTTGCATTGTTTTATTTCATTCTAGTGCCAACCTAATAAAGTGTTGCTTTATTCTTATTTTGCAGAGAAGGAAACTGAAGCTGAGACAGGTAAGTCATCTGCTTAGCCTGTCAGATTTAGTCATCATGAAACCGCGATTGTCACTTCAAAGGTTGCTTCAGTAGGAGAATGAAAACAGAAACTTGGATTGCAAGTGATTTAGTAGCAAATGGGAATGAGGACATGGAGACAAATGTATTGACTATTTAGAATAGATATGTGATCTATAGTTCTGTTTTTGAGACAAGGTATCTCTATGTGGCTCTGGCTGGCCTGGAACTCACTATGTAGACCAGACTGGCCTCAAATTCACAAAGATTTACCTGCCTCTGCCTCCCAGGTGCTGGATTAGAGGTGTGTGCCACATGCCTGGACTAAATGTGCAATTTGCCTTTTCCTAGTGGCACCCTCTTCTTCAGGAAAGGGCAGCTTTTTAGTCTTGCTGTTTCACCAGCAAGGCCAGTAGCTGCCATGTTCCCATGTGGTCCTGCCCCAGGCCCCTGCTGATTGCTCCAAAATGGAGTTCCTAGCCAAGCTGGACCAGCTGGAATACCCTCGCCCAGGTAAGGAACTTAAAATCAAGGAGTGTGTGTATTACTCTCTTGGTTAGCAAAAGCCATAATTATGCAGCAGATCTTAAGAGCTTTCATTGGCCATGTTTCTCATCATGTGGAGAAGGCTGGTCTTCCATGAAGGCTGACCCAGGAATAAAATGGGATGAGTGATGGAGAGAGTCTTGGGAGTAAATGAACCACAGGTTCTAGGTATTCCCGAGGCTGAATCAGAGCCCTACATTACTACAGGAACTGGGGAGACGCCACTCTTGGATTTCTCATCGAAACCCAGCACTGCTCAGTTCAAGAAAGCAATGGCTGATTGACTGCTGGTCTTCGGGATTCACCTCAGCTCATCAGCCCAGGGCACACTTTCCCTGGGAAGTATCAGCCATATCTGAGCATGGCGAGGCACTCATCTGACAAACCATCCTTGCCTCAGAACTCCCTGATGAGTTGCTGAGACTTTAGTATGGAGGTATGAGGCTCCACCTACATGAGCCTACTCTCCAGACCCCCATCTTACTTTTCAGGAGGCCATATGCACTGTATGGCTCAGATGCCTTTCTTAGTTTTTGTTGTTTTTCCTCTCATGGGAACTACCTCATAAACCATTCTGCCCTGCTTTGCCAAACAAGTCTTCCTGTGGATTTGTTGAATCAACATTTTTCTTTTTTGTCTTTGCTAGTTAAGCTGTTATAATGGTCAGTGTTACATGCCAAGGTAACTGGGCTGGGCTAAGGGATACTCAGTCTGCAGAACCATGAGCCATAAGCCAAATACATTTGCATTTATTGTAAATTACTCAGACCAAGGCATGCTGCTACAGCAATTCAGAAGGAAGAAAGCAATCATTTATGGTGTCTCAGCTAGACAGAAAGTGAAGAGTGGGCATCCATCAGAGAACAGTGGAACCTCATGTGGTCTCATGCCAGGACAGAGACAGAACTCAGCAGAGCCTCTTAGAATGTAAAAGGTTAGTGTTCTAACAGCATCCAGCCACACAGAGGTCCTTTGCCTGATGACAAGGGATGAGTCAAATGAGATATTTCTTTCTCTCTTCATAATCCCTGTCTTCTTATGGGAGAGTCCATGGTGTCCCAGTGGAGAAGGAGTAGAAAACAAGACAGAGACCGTGGAGACCTGGGCCTTTTCTCCTATCATTGAGCAGTCTCAGGAGGACCAGAGAGAAAGTCACCAAGCTGGTGAGATAGGGGAAGATATGATCAAATTTTTCAATAGCTTAAAGGGGAACTACTTAAGTACCCTTAGGATTCACCTAACACAAGTTCCAGTGGGTACTGGAGACTGTCAAAAAGATGGCTGCTAACTTGACATGTTCAAGAGAATATGGCAAACATGACATTGCATGAGATCTGGGGTAAAGGGTGTTTCTGCTCTCTTTGATTCAGAGCTATCATGTTGGGAAACACAGACCAAACTCCTGGAGGAAGAGAAAAGCCTAACCAAGAGCTAGAACCTACCACCAGACTGACATTGGGGACATCTTGGACCACCCAGGTCTGGAGTCCCAAGAGCCCTAGGGTAATTACTGCTGTATGATGTATTTTAAATAAGGTCAGCCAAAACCACTAGGCAGAGCCCACCCCTAACTGTCACCCCATGTGTGGTGATTACTATTTATTATTTACTTGGCTGGATTTAGAATCACCTTAGAGACATATCTTTGGGTACCACTGTGTATTTGAAGTGACGGTTAACTGAGGAGGGAAGACCTACTTTGAATATGGGCATCCCATGAGTTGGAGTACTGGATGAATAAAAAGGCTAAAGGAAGAAAATTTGGGCATCCGCATTCAATTCTCTGCTTCTTGACTGAAAATACAATATTTCCAGCTGCCTCATACTACCACTGCTGTGACTTGCCTGCCATGATGAACTGTTTTACTGGTTGAGTTGGTGAGTCTACAAGACACAAGCTAGAGTCATCAGAGGAAGGAGCCTCAGTTGAGGAAATGCCACCATGAGATCCAGCTGTAAGGCATTTCCTCTTTTAGAGATCAATGGGGCGGGCCCAGCCAAAGGGGGGTGGTGCCATTCTTGGGTGAGTAGTCCTGGGTTCTATAAGAAGGTGGACTGAGCAAATCATGGGAAGCAAGGCAGTAGGCAGCTTCCCTCCATGGCCTCTGCATCAGCTCCTTCCTCAGAGATCCTGCCTTGTTTGAGTTCCTGTCCTGACTTCCTTCAGTGATGAACAGCAATGCTGAAGTGTAAGCCAAATAAGCCCTTTCCTCCCCAACTTGCTTTTTGCTCGTGGTGTTTTGTCTTGGCAATAGAAACCCTAAGACAACCGCATCCTCCTAAAACCATGAGCCAAAGTAACCCTTCCTTCCTTCCTCAAGTTGCTTTTGGTCACAGCATATAGAAAAATAACTAATACATCATGAAATCAAAACAAAGGATTGTTTTTTTCCACTTGATTTGGGATGGGTATATTGCTCAGCTATAGAAAATGATATGGTGGAAAAGAGATCCAAAAGAATAACTTTGAAAGTGGTAGTGGAAGAAACATTTACCTCCTGCTTGCCACCTACTAAGCACAATTCATTTAACTAGCTGTATGACCAAGTACCTACCTGATTGCTTCTGTGAGGACCCTTTGCTCCAATCATTAGTGCTTCCCTTGGGGCGTCGCCCACAGAACCGGTACAGCTCCCAGCTGTGACCTTGGCTAGGAATAGATGATGAGATCTCTGTTTTGCTTCCTTCCTAAAACAAGCTACACACAGCTGGAGAGGCACAAAATGCGCCCAGGACACACTGTTGCAGCTGCTGCAGGGAAGGGTGTTGCATAGTTGTTTTGTTGTCTGTGGAAAGGAGGTTCATTAAGACTCAGTAAGTAAATGAAACTTAAAACAAAACTTATAAGTCTCAGGAAGCTCCTGAAACTTAACAAGATTTACAAGCCACCCTTCCCAAGGTTATATCAACAGTAACAATTGGTAGGGAGAGAAGACTGAACGCTGAACTGTCTGCTGATAATGTAAAAAGCTCTTAGAACACATCTTTCCTAAGTTGTCACTCCTTGTGGGTAGGCTTTTCAGTGACACAGCTGCCTTTAAGTCCCATGTGCTCCATGTAGGTAAACCCTTACACATTCTCTTGCAATGGCATCAGTGTGGAGATCAATGAACAATTCACGGAAGATGAGTCTCTTCATCCAGCATGAGGGTTCCAGGGATCTAACTCCAGTCATTGGACTTGGTAGCAAACACCTTTACCCACCAAGCCATCTCACCAGCTGGTAGCAGGGTTCCTTCTATGAGCTAAGTTCAGCCCCAGCCCCCTCAGTGTGTGTCTCATGCCCCACCCTCCCCTGCCTCCTAAAGAGGAAGGGGGTACAGAGTCCTGAGTGTTTCTTGTGCACACCCATCTGTTCTAGAATTTCTTTTAGTCTCTGCCATGTTAGGCACAGGCATGGAGCCACACAAAGGTCAGAAACCTGTGAGCAGGACTTGCCCTACCACACCATGGGCTCCGAATTCCCTCCCTCCTGTGGCCCTATGGAATCATCTCTCCTTCTCTAGGCCCAAATTGTGTTAAAGACAATTAAGGCCTACATACAATCCTTATCCTACATACAATCCTTATCCAAATTGTATGTAGGATTAGAACAGAGTCTCTTGACAGCCCTGAGGATCCATAGATAGGATTAAGAGTGGATCATAGACTCTGAATTTATTTATTTATTTATTTATTTATGGATTTTTGAGATAGACTTTTTTAATTTAAATTAGAAACAAGCTTATTTTACATGTCAATCTCAGTTCCCTCTCCCTCCCCTCCTCCCCTGTCCCCCACTAACCCCCTGTCCTAAGCCCTTTTCCCAGGGAGGGGAGGCCTTCCATGGAGGATCTTCAAAGTCGAGACAGAGTTTCTTTGTGTAGCTTTGGAGCCTATCCTAACACTCACTTTGTAGACCAGGCTGGCCTTGAACTCACAGAGATCCACCTGCCTCTGCCTCTGCCTCCAAAGTGCTGGGATTAAAGGCGTGCGCTACCACTGCCTGGCTACACTCTGAATTTAAATGCAAACTTATTTAAACACACATTCTTTTGAGAGAGGTATCCATGTTTATCATGGCACTATTCACAACAGCCTAGGATGACTGAATAATGGGCAAGGAAAATGTAGTCTATGTACACAGGGAGTATGATTCAGCCCTAAGGAGGAGTGAAGTGCTCCCATTTGGAACTGGAAGGCTTGAGTGAAATGAACAAACACAGAAGGGCGATACTGTGTGTTCGCTCTCACAGGAGGAAGCAGAGCAGTGAACAAAGCCTGGAAAGAGCATGGGTGTGTGTGGTAAAAGGTACACACTGCACTGTGTGAAAAATCTCACACCGACACCAACCATATGTACAATTAGTATGTGCTAAACAAAATGTTTTAAAGTATTCAGTGGTCCACAAAAGTTTAGAGACCCATGTTCAAGAACATTCCCAGGTCTCCCTAGCATAAGCCTGACTTATGCTGAGGTGCCAGCATCAGGAATACAAGTGCAGGTGGAGGAGGGGCATTTGAATGGGCTTGAGGGTTGTTCTAACTGGAGAGAAAAGATCCCAGGAATCCCCAAAATGGAGCTGACTTCATCTATCTAAAGTTCAGATCCTATGGGAAGACCCTAAAAATCACAGGGAGTAAGATGCTGAAACCTAGAAAGAAATCCGGGTAGAGAAAGATGGCTGTGACCCCCAGGGGCTGTCTTGCATGGTTGGAAGGGATCCTTGGTCTGGCTTCTGCAGAACCTCAAGCAGAATCCAATTTGTGATGATGCTTCTAATGATGTTATATAACAATATTACATAAGCCCATTACATAAATCGGTGTCCTGTTGTTGACCAGGAAGGTCCCCTGCCCCAAGGCTGACCTAATCCCAAACCTGAAGGCTCTGTCGTCAGTTGGGCAGCTGATTTAATCTGCTCTCCTTGTCTCCTATAAGGATCTAGCACCTCGCATCTTTGGCATCTTTGGACCTCTGCCTCCTGCACCAGGCCACTCTCCCACCTCTCCCCAGGGAGAGTCCCACAGCCCTTTCTCTGAGACGCTCTTCTAGCCCCTCCCACAATGGCTGCCCCAGAAAGCTGCTCATTGACCGAAGAATGTGAGTGGTCTCCAACCCTGCTTCGTCTCCATAAGTCCCAAGGGTCAATAAGTAAGTGAACTGTGAGTTCCCTTAAATGACAGAGGAAGGTCTGTCTGAGGCCCTTGAGATTCATAAGAATGTCAGCAAAGGCTGCATATGGTGGCACACACCTTTAAGTCCACCCATGTTTTGAGAGGCAGAGGCAGGTGGTTCTTTCTGAGATGGAAGAAAAGCCTGGTCTCCATAGTGAGTTCAAGGTCAGCCAGGGCTAAATAGTGAGAAGCTTTCTCAAAGACAAAACAACCAATCATTTGTACAGGGAAAACCTAGCTCTGTCTTGCAGCTCTTTTAAGTGCTATGACCTCCAGAGTCAGCTCCCAGCCTCCAGGCACCTGGAGCCTCCATTTCAGGTCCTCCTACATCTCTGAGGCCATGTATCTGGAAACAGTATATTTGCAAAGGTAATCAAATTAAGATGAAGTCATTAGATTGGGTCTAATCCAATAGGACCTGTGTCCTTAAGAAGAGAAGACACAGATGCCCACAGAATGATAGCTCTGGAAGTTGTTTGCCATCAGAAGAGGAGATGGAGGAGCATCCACCAGCAAAGGGGCAGACAAGCTAGAGGCATGGAGTCCTCATGCTCCACCCCAAGCAGAGGGCTTGAGGTCCTGCCAGTATCTGGCCTCAGTCTTCAAACCTCCAATCCAATGACAGGACAGGAGCTCCTCTTGTCATTTTGAGTCTCTCAGACTCTGGTATTTTGTTAAGAAGACTCCAGAAAAGGAATGAGGCCCCTTTGGTGAAGGGGCACTAGCTGCAGACTATCCCCCTCTTTGTGTGTGAAGGCAGGCATGGGTGGTAAGGCAGGTGTGGGTGGCAGGGGCAGATGAAGGCAGTGTTAGGAGACAGGGAGACTCCCAGGCCATTCTCAGATACCTAGCCTAGGTGTTGGGCCTGGATGATGACACCTGTCTCTTGTGGAGTGATCAATGAGCTGCCAATAGAGCTAAGGTTTTCTTTATTTAGACATACCAGTCAAGTGCAGGCCAAAGCGAGAGGGAGGGAGCTGGAACCAGCGCCGCCGGTAGCTGGGGGAGCAGAAGAGAGCACGCACCCTGTCTGCCGACTTCGACTTCTTAAGAAGCCTTTCTACGTCAGCCTAAGCCTTCCCCTTACCCCGCCCTCATGGGCGTGTTCAGGGCACACCTGTCTGGGTACTTGGGGCAGGACTAGAGTCTCCCTACAGTCTCTGATACAAAGTGTCTCTTCCTGGGAGTCTCCACCACCTGTTCTGGGAGCACATTCAAGGTCCTGGGAGCACAATCAAGGACGTTCCTGTCCGTGTCTCCCCCCCTCCTCCCCCCGCCATGTGTCCCCCGAGTCCTGCCTGTTGCACAGCTGGCCTCCTCTTTGCATCGCCTGCTGGGACACTTGGTTCCTCTCTCAAGGGCCTTTATTCAGCACTTTGCAGAATACACTGTCCATGAAAACTGAACTCTACCCGGCCTGTTCATTTCTAATTGTTTTAAATTGTGTCTGTCACTCACACCTTGTCACAGACTCCAAGCCTGTGTCTTAGCATGTCTCTGGAACTGACAGTCACTCCTGGAAAGGGGGTGTTTGTAACTGAGAAATGCTTTATGCTTTACCGGCTACCACACTATTTTCACAGTCATGGGCATGGGGCGGGGGAGGGTGGGGGGGGGGGGTGTGTGGGGGCTTTCCTGTACTTTCCCAGGAGACAGACTGTGAATGCCCTGGGTGTATGGAACCATGGTGCCTGGATGGCCCGGAGCCCAGACCACACCACTAGTATTCCTGCCAATCTGTTTCATCTTCTCAGAAATGCCTCCTGACCATTCAGGCAGAGTGCATCTCGTCTTATTCTTCTCCTCAGACACCATGCACATACTTGTCTTACATATGCACCAGCTATGTCCATCTACGAGTCTGCGTTTAGAGTCCAGGAGTCTGAGGGTGCTCTCTGCAAGGGGGTACATCATTCACAATAGCCATTAGGCAGAAGCAACCGGTATTATTGAAATGAACAGAGAAATAAAAACTGTAAACACACAATGGAAGAAAACTGGACTCAAATCCATATTAAAGACTAAAATAGAGAAAGATAGCCCACTGGGTTAAGGGGCTAAGGTATTTGCTATATGATACCCAAGACACGCATGGTAGAAGGAAAGAACAGACTCCCTCAAGTTGTTCTCTGACCTCCATGTATGTATTGTGACACACACACACACACACACACACACACACACACACACACACACACACTGCATTAATTTTTTTTAAGAAAAGGGATGTACCTTGAAGACTTTTTAACTAAGTGAAATATACAATACAACTTATGGGAGAGTGCTAATGGTCAAATTCATTGAGAAAATAGAATGTTGGTTATCAGAGGCTGCCAGATGGGAAGACTAAGGAGTTTTCTCAATCAACACTAGTGACTGCATGTATGTGGGTTCTGTTAGTAATCACTACCATATCTGTGCTGTTTAGTTTTACATCAACTTGATACAAGCTAGAATTATCAGAGAGGAGGGAGCCTCAATTGAGAAAATGCCTTACAGCCAGATCTTATAGAGGCATTTTCATAATTAGTGATCAATAGAGGAGGGTTCAGTCCACTGTGCATGGTACCATCCCTGGGCAGGTAGTCCAGTGTTCTATAAGAAAGCAGGCTGAATAAGCTACGAGGAGCAAGCCAGTTTAAGCAGCACTCTTCCGTGGTCTCTATATCAGCTCCGTCCTCCAGGTTCCTGCCCTGTTCGAATTCCTACCCTGACTTCCTTTCATGATGAACAGTGATATGGAAATGTAAATAAGCCAAATAAACCCTTTCCTCCCCAACTTGCTCTGGTCATGGAGTTTCATCATAGCAACAAACACTCTAGCTAATACGGTATCCATTAGCTTGAACACCAATCATTGCAGAAGAGGTGGGATTTCCTCTGAACTGACTCTGAGAAGGATAACCAGTTATTATCACTGGCCTCCTGTGATAGGCCCAAGTCCTAGCCATCTTCTTTTCTTTCTTTTCTACTTTCTTTCTTTTTTTGCTTTGTTTTGTTTTTTGATACAGGGTTTCTCTGTATTGTTTTGAAGCCTGTCCTGGAACTTACTCTGTAGACCAGCCTGGCCTCAAACTCACAGAGATCCTCCTGCCTCTGCCTCCCAAGTGCTGGGATTAAAGGCGTGCGCCACCAACACCTGCCCCCCAGCCATCCTCTTAACCCACTCACAGCACACTTCTCTCCAGAAACCCCTGGCTGCTCCAGCCTACACCCTGCCCTTTGTCTGTCCTTCAGTCTTGGATAGGATGCAATATCTGTGCCTGCCCAGCCACATGATGGCCATGCTGTAAAGCTTCATTTCTTTTTTTGGCTCAGGTTCAAGTTTGTGAGTCTTCCCAGAGCATTTAGCATTAAGGGCCACCCACAGCACATAGCTTGTCTTACATCTGAAGGATCAAATCCATGAGATCGAGGGCTTGTGCTCTGTTGCCTATAATGCTTGCACAGGGCTGGGTGGATTTATAAGCTCAGAGGATTAAAATGCCAGAGTCTCTTTACCTGCTTGTCTGAGCTGGTCAGAGACACACCTAGACTCTCTCTGACTTGAGATCTGCAGGCATGTTTGGCAGATCCCCTCTGACCAGCTGCTCTCAGTGTCCACCCCTGCAGACAGGGAGAGAAGCCAGAGGCTCTGCCACAAGCAAGATTCCTGTGTCTTATGGGTCATATGATTGGCAGATTTCACTAGAGCCTGGAGTACGTGCTGCTAAAATCCACTTACTTTGCTGTGCCCTTGCCAAACAGTCTCTTGATCACTGATTGGTTCCCCTAGCGTAGTGACACAAAAGAGAGTGAGAGAAGAAGAGAGCAAGAAGCAGTATTCTGGGCATCTGAACGGCTGCCAAGGCAAAGCAGTGCCAGGGCTGCGTGTTTTGTTGAAAACAACACACCAGCTCCTTCCCTGGCTCCTCCTCTGCAGAATGAAAAGGGCAACAGCAGGAGCAGAAAGAGCTTGTGGGATGTTGATGCTTCTTCTCCAGCCAGACTTTAAGTTCCTCACAGGCAGGATCTATATACGTCTGTATTACACACTGGGATACACACTTCCTGCTTCATACGTGTTTAACACAGACAGTCTTTCTGTGGGACAAGATTTGGAGGAAACTAGAAATTTCCAAAGAATCAATAAAAAATTATGTCTAAAAACAATTGGAGACTAAAGGCATTTTGGATAATTAATGAAGCATTCCATTATAGATGAAACATTCATACATAAATACATATATAATTTGTTTTTCTTCTTATTTTTGAATACCAGTATCAAGGATGGATCACACCTGGGGTCCCACATGGAAAAACACAGGAGTGTGTATTCATTCTAGTAAGACATCTCTGACTGAGTCTACAGCTCCTCTTTGCAAGAAAGCCAAAAGCCCCAGCCTTTCACTCAGACCTTGGGCAGAGGATGGTGGATGGGAATTGAACACAGAGCTTTTGAATATGCCAGACAAGTGCCCCATCATCAAGCTACAAACTCACAACTTTCCCTTTTAAAATTCTTTTTATTTATTTACTGTGCACATACATGCTCATACCATAGCATGTGTGCGGAGGTCAGTGGAGGACTTGCAGGAGTCAGTTCACTCCTTCCACCACATGGGCACCTTTACCTACCGAGTCATCTTGCCAGTCCCCATTCCCCGCTTCCATGGTCCTCTAGGTTCTCCAGGCTGGCCTTGAACTCACTCTTAGCCCAGGTTACCCTTGCCTTCTGATTTTCTTGCCTCAGCCTCCAGAGTGGCTGGGATGACAGCTCTGCACCACCTGTCTCACTCACTTGTTTTTGAGCACTTGTCATTTGTTTTGATCACCAGGCTTGACACTAAATGACTTTCAACTATTTGCAAACAAGTTCAAAGGACAAAGATTTGCTGCATGGTGAATCTTGAAGAGAATGTGAAATCCCAGAAATGCCTGGCACAAACTCATCAAACATGCTGAAGGATCAAAAAGCTGTTATTACACAACGTGTAATAACAGTGTGTGTGTGTGTGTGTGTGTGTGTGTGTGTGTGTGTGTGTGTGTGTGTGTGTGTGTCTCACAGTCCATGAAGTCACCTTGCAGCAAATCCTACAAGCTCAGTACCCCAGAGGCTAGGTGCTTCAGAGAGAAACTGAGCTGGGTTTGGTCTGGGAGAGTGGTGGGGATTCCAGTAGCTAGGGCTGGAAAGGAGTGCTGTTTTGCAGTCACACCCACACTAATCAACAGTCACCTACTCATTCTTAGCCAGGAAACAAAACCTTGCACATATTCACACCATTGGCTTTACAGCAAGAGAGTCTTCTCTGTCAACACCCACTCCTCCCTCACCCCGTATCCAGGTCTCCTTGACTTATGCCTGCTCTGAGACTTTACTTCTGTGACTCACCTTTGGAACTTATCCAACCACTGGGATGCTTCATACCACTGCCCAGGTGCAGGACCCTGGGTTCACGCACTCTCCTCCAGCCTTTAGCTGCTTCCTCCTTCCTGGAACTGCTGTTGTTCCTGTATCCCTGCTACCTCCTCTCAGGGATCTCCTTTCCATTTTGTGTGCCCCCACTCAGTCTCTCGGTGTCTTTTCCTCATTGTTTGTGCCCCACACCAGTGTTTAGTCTGAAATCTTTTTTTGAGCCATCTAATACTTCAAAGCTTCTGAAACATCGATGGTTCCCAGACCACCTGTCTCCAGCTCACCTTATCCCGAACTCTGTACCAATATGGCCTACTTTCTATAATTCACATCCAGCAGGTAGAAGACTGAGCTCCCAGCAGAAATCTGCTCCCCGATCCCATGGACACTTCTCAGGAGAAGACTGTTGTCAGCCAGGCAGCTAAGCGTAAATCAGACCCACGGTTCCACTCTTAGCAAGTCCTGTACCAGGCACCTACTGTTTCTTGAATTCAACACTTCTCCATGGTCCAAGGTCCCCACCACATGGCAGATGGGTGACTAATACACAAATCTCCAGCCATGCCCTCTCCAGCATCTTTCTAAAGTGCAGGAATGTAAACATGGCCATGTTTCTACCCTGCTAAAGCCTGCAGTTCCCATCCCCTCAGAACAGTTTGAACTCCTGTACAGTGGAGTGCTAATGGCTTTTCTGGTTCTCAGGCCGCCTCTCACTACTCCTCCCTTGTATTGAGCACTGCAGCTCTCCGGATCTTGGATTGGACCTAATCGGTGTCTTCCACTTCCCAACCTCCCACCCATGCTTCCCATGCCCTTTCTTCAGGCATGACTTTAGAAGTGGCATCTTGTCCCTTGACTATTCGTGGACTTTGGGTCATTACTCTGCCTTCAAGCAGCCCACTGTGCTGGTTAGTTTTTGTTTTGTTTGTTTTGTTGTCAACTTGACAAAGTTAAAAGTCATCTGGGAAGAAGGAACCTCAATTGAGAAGATGCCTCCATCAGACTGCTAAGTCTGTGGGGGTATTTTCTTGATTAATGATTAATGTGTGAGGACCTCCTCTGTGGGCTGTACCACCCCTACAAATGTGGTCCTGGGTTGTTTTGTTTTTGTTTTTGTTTTTTTCAAGACAGGGTTTCTCTGTAGCTTTGGGTCTGTCCTGGAACTCGCTCAGTAGACCAGGCTGGCCTTGAACTCACAGAGATCCACCTGTCTCTGCCTCTTGAGTGCTGTGGTTAAAGGTGTGTGCCACCACTGCCCAGCAGTCCTGGGTTTTTTATATTTTTTGGTTGTGAGCCTAGCCTTCAATGGCTGAGCCATCTCTTCAGCCCAGGTCCTGGATTTGTTTGTTTGTTTGTTTGTGTTTTTTGTTTTGTTTTGTTTTGTTTTGTTTTTATAAGAGAGCAAACTGAACAAGTCAATGAGAACAGGCCAATAAGCAGTGTTCTTCCTTGGTCTCTGCTTCAGTTCTTGATTTCCCTGAATGGTGGACTGTGACTCAAAAGTATAAAACAAATAACCCTTTCCTGCCCAAGGTGCTTTTTGGTCAGTGTTTTATCACAGCAACAGCAATGCAGACCAGGAGGCCTTACTTGAGCTGTGGTGGAAGGGTCCTTACTACACTGGCTCCCAGTTATCAGTGCCAGTTCTTAGCACCCAGGAGACAGATGCCTGGGATGGTGTTGGTAATCTGTTAATAGGATAGAAAGGGGTCTCAGTACTTGACAACACCAACTTTCATTTTAATGAGAAACTAAGTTCTGGGAGAATAATGGATTCCTTCCAAGTACCCCATGAGGCAGAGGAATAGTTCTCTCCAAACTTATCCCCGCCGCCCACCCCTGCTACTCCCCTCACCAGTCCCAGGGCTTCTGTCTGCCCAACTTGGGTGTGTACAGTTGCAGCACCTCCAGACTCAAGCACTCCTCACCAGAACTGCTGGAAAGTGTGATATAGAAACAACCTTTATGGCCTGTTCAAATGCTGCCTCCTTTCACACCTCCTAGGCAGGTGCAGGTGAGGGCCCTCTGGGAAGCTTCTTGAAGGGCTTCAAACAGGCGGTACAGAGCCCTGCACCTAATGCTGGGCCCATGAGAAGAGGCAAAAGTCAGCCTGCCCCCTCTGCCTGCTCCAGTCCTCAGTTTCTCCTCCCATGCCAAATTTCTGAGCTACACACACACACACACACAGAACCAGGGCAATTGTTTGGCATTTGGCATATTACACATTGATTAGGAAGAACAAGCCAGCCAGCTGAGCTCAACTTCCATGGACTGACAGGAGGTGGCTGGAGGTGGCAGTAAGGGGACAAACCAGGCTTTCCACCCCTGGCTCAGTTAACAGTTCCAGAACTTCAGATTTGAACTTTAATGAACTTCAAGTACATAAATAACTATTCTTTCCCTTTAGGTAGCCGTTTCCTGCTCAGTCTCCCCTTGATCTAGCTGATCCCCAGAAATGCCCGACTTCCAACGTAAGGGTTCTTCTCTCCATGTTTTTTATCATGGCTGTCAAGAGCTAAGTGTGTTTTTCGCAGTTCTTAACTTTATGGAAAGGTCAATGACGCGTGTCCTGGTACTTCACCAGCAACCTAAGTCTGGGTGTTGAAAGCCCGTGAAGTCTCTGGGCATGAGTCTCCCAAATATGAGAAAAGGAAGGACATGGGTCAGAACTCCGCTTAGAAGAAGATTGGAGGCGTCACAACCTCGGAAGAACTGGGCCAGGCTGGAGCTGAGAGGCTGGAGGCTGAGGCTGGGAGGGTCGCTTCGCCATGGATACGTTGGTGTCGCACAAGGTGGGTCTTGCGGCTGAAGCTCTTGGCGCACTGGGAACAGGAGAAGGGGCGGGAGCCCGTATGGATTGCTTGGTGGCGGACCAGGTTGGTTTTGGAGCTGAAGCACCGGGCACAGACAGCACAAGCGTAGGGGCGGCTGCCCGTGTGAACTGCCTGGTGGCGGCCTAGGTGAGATTTGCGACTGAAGCGGCGGCCACACTGCGCACAGACAAAAGGTCTGGCGCCGCTGTGGGCCCGGGAGTGGGCGACCAGATTGGGCCGAGAGCCGAAGCGGCGGCCACACTGCGCGCAGGCGAAGGGCCTTTCGCCCGTGTGCACGCGCCGATGCCGGGCCAGGTGCTGCCCGTGTGCGAAGCCGCGCCCGCAGTCGGGGCAGAAGAAGGAGCGCTCACCGGAGGTGGTGCGCTGGGGAGCCGCGGGTCCCGAACCCGGGTCACAGTCAGGAGCGTGGGGAGCACAAGCTGACGGCTCCGTGGCGCTGGGATCTACGGTGGCGCCCAGTGCACACTCATCGCACCCAAAAGGGCGACCCTCGGTGAGATGCAGACTCTGGTGCGTAGCGAGGTTCTTTTTCCAGCCAAAGCTCAGGCCACAGTGGGAACAAGCGAAAGGCTTGGGCCCCGGAGGGGATGGGGCGGGAGAATGGGGAGAGGCAGGAGCGTCGGGAGAGGACCGGGTGCGGCTAGCAGCATCGTGCACCCTCTGGTGCCGCACCAGGTGTTGCTTATGCGTGAAGCTGCGTGTGCACTGGGCGCACTGGTAGGGCCTCTCGCCGGTATGGATGCGCTGGTGGCGGATCAGATGCGTCTTCTTGCGGAAACGCTTCTCGCATTCAGTGCAGGGAAAGGGCCGTTCTCCGGTGTGGGTCTTCTGGTGCGAGCCTAGGTGGATCTTCTGGCTGAAGCGTTTGCCGCACTCGGCGCACGGGTAGGGCCGCTCGCCTGTGTGCGTGCGCAGGTGGCGGGTCAGGTGGGCCTTCTTGCTGAAACGCTTATCACACTCGGAGCACGGGAAGGGACGCTCTCCGCGGTGACTGCGTTGGTGCAGAAGCATATGGGCACGCTGCGTGAAACTGCGGCCGCAATCGGGGCAGGCACAGGGGCCCTCGCCCCGGTGCAACCTCTGGTGCAGTCGCAGAGTTAGCTGATCCCGGAAACGCCGCTCACATTCCTCGCAGCCATAAGGCTTTTCAGGGATAGGGGCCCACCCAGACAGCGCGAGCCCACCTAGAGCCCCCGGAGTCCCTGGCTCCAGTTTGTATGAAACAGCCAGGTGACCCAAGTCAGGAGCGGGAAAAGGACTGGGTAGGAAGGAGAGATGCTGGGGCCATTCCACCTCCTCCTCTGCCTCCTGATCCTCATCCTCTACCTTCACCTTCCGAATCATCCACTCCTCCCCTGAACAGTCAAAAAAAAAAAAAAAAAAAAAAAAAAAAAGAAAGAAAAGAATTGTTTGAAAGCCCATCCATGGGCACATTCATTTCCCAGTAGGCTCCTCAGTTCAGTATCCCTGCAGTCTGGCTCCTCTTTGTACCCCACACAAGGTTTCCTGGGACTCAGTAAACCCCAAAGTCCTCTCTCGTCCTCTTTCTGTGCCCTCTTGAATCCTGAATAGACACCCCCCCTGCTCCCCCCAGAACAGCACTGCTGCCCACCCCTGTCCTCAAGCATTCTCTGAGCTTCCACCACCCTGAGGCAGGTTTCCCAGAAGCAGTTTCTCATCTCCAGCTCAGCAGCCCTTCTTGAGTGTCCTTCAAACTGGCTATAGTTTGGTGAAAACCAAACCCTGACCTTCACGGGCCTACTCGACATCTAACTGTAACCTTAGGAGACAGGATGCCCTTGGAACCTTGGTGTCTCCTCCTTTGCTTCCTCCCTAAGCACCAGGGCAGCCCTGTGCTTCTCTCTTGCCTCCTCAGATGCTCCCTCTACTGCTGCAGTCCCTCAGGCGCCTACCACCCAGCTCCCCTCCTCCTGCTACGGTGGACTGGGAGTCCCATTATGAAAGAGGCTGGGGTTTACAGCATCAAGGCTCAAGGAAGAGGAGACAGACTGCAGCTTGCTGGCTGGGGGACTGGTGAGTGATCCACTCCTGGGAGAAGCTTGGAGAGACCTCAAGGGGAGTCTCAGCCCAAGGGCAGATTCAAGCTGCTAGGGAAATCTCACAAAATGCATTCATGCATGCAGAGGAATCTGTCCCCTTCCTTTAAAACCCCCACCCCCACCAGCACCAGTGAATCTTGCCGGGGAACTGTTGAGCCACATGATCTGAGTGTTGTCTGGCCCTGAAAGCCTGTCATAGCCTGAGCCT
This sequence comes from Cricetulus griseus, assembly GCF_003668045.3. Lineage (NCBI taxonomy): Eukaryota > Metazoa > Chordata > Mammalia > Rodentia > Cricetidae > Cricetulus > Cricetulus griseus. The sequence goes on along the minus strand of NC_048601.1, from coordinate 98,821,427 downwards.
TGATCATATTACATACAGATTACATTCACTCCCAGTTTCTAACTCACTGGTTCCAAATCACTGTCTGCTTATCCTCTTATGTCACTTGTCTCTTCTTCATGCCATTCTCTGCTGGAGAATCAGCCATAGCTTCTAGCTGCACCAAGCTCCCACACACCCACCCCAGCTTCCCTCACCCAGGTGTGAGGCTTTGTCTTTCACTATGCTGCTCTTCAACCTGTCACATATCACCTTTCTTGCTTCCAGCCTGGAAGCCTTTTCTCAACCAAGAATGCCTCCACCTCCCCCACCTGACTGCAGCAGCTGAAATCTTCGCTTCTCTCACAGTGCTGTACACAAAGCAACACTTAGACAGGTCCAGCACATAGGGCTCCTTTACCTTAAATTCCTATAGCAATTACCGTTAATATTAGCTTCTGTGCTTAATTAAAAACCAGTGACTGTGTATTGTTGATTTAATTATTTGTTCTGCCTCACTGTAACAGCATCCCAGCTACATTTTAACTTCGGGATGGGAGACATCTTGAATTCTAATTTTGTGTCCAATAACAAAGTGTCTTTATGTGTCTGACAAAAATCAGCTCTGTGACCATTTATTTGAGGCCAACCATGGATGAGGCAGGCAGTGTGCATGCAGTGTTATAAAGCTTCATAGCAGCCATACTACTCTGATGATGAGTGAACAAACCTGGAGGGAACACAGCACCCCCCCCCCCGCCACACACACACACCTTACCCAAGAGCACTCAGCAGGTCAATGTAGAACAAGGGTGCAAACCAGGTCTATGCAGCTAGACGCCCTGTCTTTCCCCTCTACACTCAATACCTTTGTGCAGCAGGCACTAAATAAATCCTTGTTGGGTAAGTGATGCCATACACGCAAGTGGTGATGATTTTAAGAAGTGATAGGTAGGGCCATGGAGTAATTGCCTGAGGTACAGGAGAGATGACTACAGACTCGGGGGAAGGACTATAGACTGGGGACCCTTGGTATCAGGAAGACCAGCAGAGGTTTGGGAAACGGAGCATACACAGTAGAGGCAGCAAACAAGCTCATGAGCCCCCTGTATCTTTATGGCCATTACAATCCAAGAGAGCAACAGCATGTATGAACTGGGGAGATGGCAAGAGAAGTTGGGACTTCTAGAAGTGGATTAAAATGAGATGTACTTCCCTTTGGTACCCTCTGCTCCCATTCTACTGTCCACAGATGTGAAATTGAAATTCCTTTGGAGCTCTGAAGGTCTACAGAGGAAAGGGGACAGGGCCTGGAGCACAGCCATCTCCTCAGAGAGAAGCTCTGGAACCTGCCTGGTCCCTGTTCCATCAGGAAGACTCACCTGGGACAGAGCCCACAGGCTCGGCCTTCTGTGGAGTACAGGCCTGGCTGCCCATGCAAGGAGCTTCAGCTTGTTCCATGTGCATGCCTTCTTTCTGGCAAGGGGTCTCATGCCCTGGAAGAGAAGAGGATGCCCCAAGGACTCCCGAAACATCACAGAAGGAAGATAGTCCCCATTGGTACTAGGAAGCAAGCCTGAACCCTCACCCCCACCCACCTAAAGAGCTCTATCCTGTGTCATACCTGCAAAGGCAAAGTCCCATAGCAGGTGCTATGGATAGACAAGAGCCACAATTGTGAGGAATTTCTGGACTGTGTGTTTTATGAGGAGGTGGAAGTAAGAAAAGACCTCCAACCTGAGCAGTTAGGCCTCCCAGTTCCCAGGAGAAGCATGAGGAGAACAGTGAGAAGTGAGGTTAGATCTTGCCTTAGGCATTCCTGCCCCATCCCACCAGCCACCATCTGGGTCCCTCTCCTTTTGCTTTATCCCTCCTACAGCCTTTTCCATCTTCTAAGGTAGTTTATAACTTTAACCAAGTTTACATTTCTTGTTAAGCTCCATGAAGGGAGGGACCTAGGTCTATTTAGTGCCTAAGGTGTTCCAAATGTCCAGAATAGCATCCAGCACAGAGTAGGTGCCTAATAGATGGCTTGTGGAAGAAGGGATATTCTTTCCTGAGACTTCCATTGTCCCCACTTACCTGAGCATGAGTGCAGTGTGCTCTCCTCCCTAGATGACATCTTCCCCTGGGCATTATTGAACCCATCCCTGGGCTCACTTTGGGGAGCCATCTCGGGCTGTCCCACTGAGAATCCTGTTATAGGCAGACGGATGAGGTCAAATGAAACTTCCAGTATTGAAGTGGTATCATAGATGGGGCATTTCCCCAGCTGGCTTGGGAAAGGGGATCTCTCCCGTCTACATGGACAAAGGACTGCCCAAACTCCCCAACAGCCTGGCCAGTTGTTAACCTCACGGTTTTTTTCCCCACTTTAATGGGGGGGGGAATTGAATATTTTGAACTAGAAAAAATTTAAAACCCAATGCTGGGTTTTGGCTCAGTGGGTATAGGTAATTGCCACCAAACCTATTGATCTGCATTTGCTTTCCAAAACTCACATGGCAGGAGATAACAGACTCAGAAAATTGTTATCATCTCCATACATGTGTATATAATAAAGAGAAACACAATAAATAAATATGTAAATGTGGTAGGTTTTTCGTTGTTTCTAGCTTCCAGTCCTGTGTGAATCCTGTGCATACAGACAGGCCAGTATAACCATCCTGGCCTGATCAGAGACATATGATGGTTAGCTAAAAAGATGTCTGTCTCTCCAGACCCCAAGGGCTCAGGGTTGTAAACTCCTGAGGATGGCATTGCTACACCACGTATGCCTAATAACTTCCACCCTCCTGGTCCCTTTGTTCCCACTTACCCAAGGAGTTCAGGGCCTCCAGGGTCTCTCTCATGGCCACCAGGAGTGGCTCTCCTAGGTGATCAGGCTAGACCCTAAAAAGACAGCCCTGTTCAGACTCTTCCTGTCAGCCTCCACCTAGACCTCAGCTATTCCCCAAGAGCACCAAAGTGACATCCCAGGCAAAGGTGAGGGAAGTCAGGGGAAACTGCATTTGGAGCAGAGCCTATGAAGATGGGTACCCAATGACATGAGCCTTCTGCAAACACTGGTTAGCTATACACATCAGTCCCTGCACCTGCCTGTCAAGTCTCTAGAACTATCCCCAAGGCCCTGAGCAGACACTTATCACCTACTGTGTCTTTAGTACAGGGACCACTTGGTTCTCTGGATAGAGCATGGGAGACCCAGGTGGGGAACTGGAAACTTCACGTGGACCTCCAGCCATCACAGCAAGAGCTGGTCAAACAGAAGTCACCCTTGGAGAGTAGTGTCATTTTAGGGATGGGGGGGCTGTTGAACAGAGTCCTTGCAGAGGTAGTAAATGACTCTAACTTCCCTTCCCTAAACCCCTACCTCAAAGCCACACACAACCCCCATAGGACTAACTAGGCTAGGACACCCCCACAATAGGTCAGGACACTCCCCGATTTTTGCACTTCTCTGCTCCTCCTCCAACCGGTTCTCTGCCCCTCCTTCAGTAGACTCCCCTCCCCCCTCCCTGGCAGCCTTCCCTCTGCCCCTCCCCTCTCCCTCAGTCTTCCGCCCTCTCTCCCCACCAAATCTGGCTGCCTTTTGGGGCTCCTCCTACTGCCCCTCCCCCTTGGCTCCTCCCCTGCGTGCACCCGCCGGGTCAACCCCTTGGGGCCCCCTTGGAATCGGCCTTCGGCAGCTACCGCCTTCCCCGACCCTCCTCTCCCAGCAGTCTTGGGCAGCGCTCCCCTCCCCCTTCCTCCTGTGCCCGCCCGCCTAGTTCTCCGCGCCACCCCCTTCCCGGGCTGCACACTCTCTCCCTTCCTTCCCCCTCCTCTTTTCCTTCCTCCCCCAACTCCCGCCCTCCCCGTCTCAGCTGCTCTCCCCCACCCGCGTGCCCCTCCCCTCTCCTCCCCCACTCGGTTTCTTTTCCTTCTTTCCTCTCTCTCGTCCCCTCCCCCCACCCCATCCTCCCCTCGGCTTCCCCCCTCCTGCAGCTCTCCTTCCCTCAGCGGCCCCCGCCTCCCTTCCCCCTCGGCCTACCCTGCGAGCTCGGCTCCGCTTCCCTCCCTCCCGCCCCAGCCTTGTTCTCCCCTCCCCTCCGGTGCTCCGAGCTTCCCGGTCTCACGCCCCCCCCCCCAGCCCGGGGAGTGGGAGCTGACCTCTCGGTCTCTGGACCTCCCCCCTGGCTCTGCCCCTCCCCACCCGCTTTCTGCCCAACACACCTCCTCTCGGTGGCCCCGGTGCCTGCTGCTTCCGCTGACTTCTCACCCTCGCCGGAGTTTTCCTCCTGACCCGAACCCCCGCCCCGCCCGCCCCCGTTAGACCTCGGGGAGTCACTCCGGGTCCGGCCCCCTGCCCTGCTCTAGGCTCACCTGTCAGCGTCCTCGGCTCCCGGGCGAGCGGCCCCATCCCCTGCGCCCGCTTCCTGCCCCTGCGCGCCCCGCCGGACCCCTCCTACCCCTATCCCGAGGAACCGCACTCCTGCTCGGGATCCTCCAGGCGGCCCCTCCCTCCCTCCCTCTTCCCACCTGCGCCCACCCGGCCCTCTCCCTTGGGTTCCCCAGTCTCTCCCCCTGCCCCCGGACCCTCCTCCGTCGCTCTCCCCCCCCCCTCCCCCACACCCTCGCCTGCGCGCCCCTTCCCCGGGGCTGTCACCTGCCGCCAGCCGTAGCGTCGGCCAAGCTCCTTTCGGCGGCGGGCGGAGTCGCCTGCCCAGGAGCCCCGAGGGAGGTCCTTACCTGGAGGGCTCTGCGGCTAGGTGCCGCGCGGCCGCTTCGGGGACCCAGGCGCTCGAGCCCCCGGTCCCAGGCGGCCGAGTGCACAATGGCGCCCGCTGCCTGCAGCTCGGGTGCGGGCTGCCCGAAAGACTCCGGGACTGACAGCCCTGAAACTTCGCGGGGAGGGAGAGGGTGTGGGGCAGCGTTGCGGGTGACGGGGGAGGAACCCGGGAGGCAGGAGCGCTGCCCCGGGGCACCAGACTAAGGAGGTAGGGGCCAGGGTTCTCGGAGAGACCAGTCTCGGAAGGGTGCACCCAGAGGCTGCAGGTGACGGTCTGAAGACAAGATGCCTAGAGGGGTGAGATGGAAAGTGGGAGCTTAGGACCGGGGAGGGGGAGAGGAGAACAGGAGGCTGGGGAGGAAGGGCACTCGGGCTAGGAGGGAGGGTGCTCTCAGCCTAGGAGGGAGGAGCTGGGGAAAGGTGGAGCGCGGAGCGGAGTGGTGGTGATGAACAGTTGGGGGAGCAGGGAGAGGAGGGGGGCGTGTTTGGGGAGGAGAGTAGTGTGTGCACTGCTGTCTTCAAAATCGACAGTGCCAGCCGAGTGGTTTCGCCGCGGTCCCACGGGAGACTGTCTGGCCAGCGGAGATTGGGAGAAACGGTTAGGGAAACTCCACCAGGATCCACCCAGACCGGAGGACGGCATCCGAGACCCGCTTCAGGGGCTGAGGACTAGGGACCAGGCTGAGAGAGCAAGGGGTCACAAAGTAGAAAATGGGGAGAACTTGAACCAAGTCCGGGACAGAGAGGGTTGGGCAGACATGGAGGTTGCAGGGGGTGAGGCTGGGCGGAGACTCGGGAGGGGTTCCATGGGAAAGAATGGCCTTAGGTTTGGACTTCTCTCCCAGACTTCTCCCACCGTCTCTCTCTTTGCTCATGGGTGCATGTACTCCTGGGCCTTACCCACCCACCTCTGCTCCTGAGATCCCCCTCCCGTCCTGGAACAAAAATCCAGGAGGCTAGTCCGTGCGCTGTGATCTTTCTGCAAACTCCCATGGGCTCCCACTTCCGTCTGCCAGCCCTGTAGGGAAAAGGGCAGATGCAAGCTACATTTCTCCCCAGTCCAAGCTTCCCTTGTCAGCCAAGTTGCAGAACATAGCTGGGAGAGAGTCTGAGAAGAGAAGGCCAATGAATGGCCCTCGTGGACAGGACAAGATCCCTGGCTATGGAGGATTGGTGACACCTGTAGAATCAGGACACAGCGACCCAAGGCAGGCTTTAACAGGATGCAACAGGGATGTCCTCAGCTTTTACAGATGGTTAGAGTGAGGTCTGGACCAGTGGAGATAGGAAGGATCTGGAGGTCCTGTAACCCAAGATGCAAATAGCTTTTCTAATACCTGGACGCTCACTGACGGCAAGTGGCTTAGGAGCAGAGTGTGTGTGCCTCTGCGTGTGCAAGAATGGGCTTTGAGAACTACAATCCACGTGTGTAGGATATGAAGGAGCAATGCACAGGTGAGAATGTAAGAGAAGTTAGACGAACCTTGTGCCCATGACAGACCCTGACCCTTTCTCAGGACTCAACTCAACTCTCAGTCGCCAACACTAGCTGTCTGGAAGCAACAGAGGGACTGTACTGGGCCCTCTTTTGGCTCCAGGCCCACTAGTAGGCTCAGAAGAAGAAATACCCAGGCCAGCTGTGATGTACCAGGAGGGCTGACCATGCAGGGTGCCCAGTGGGACCTCATTTCACTATGAAATGAAAGGGTTCAGAGTTTCAGGTCCAGCTGCATTCCAGCCCCAGTGGCCTTGGAGGTCTACTGGTAACCAGGATGTAACCAGGATTTGCCTGTGGAGCCTGCAGCTGGCCCCTCTGAACCGGACACTGGGTTTATTCCATCCGGCTCAGTGCAACTCCAACCTGGGGCAGGGGGAGCAGGTGCCCAGTCCTATTCCACCCCTCTCCCCTTCCCATCTTCCTAGATCTTTTCAGTCTTCTGGATGCCTTGGGACCCTTGGAAACACCACAGGTGACCAAATGACCCTAACCACCTTGTACAAATACCCCCCAAAAAACCCCTGACCCCCCATGAGGAGAGGGTTTATTTACTTTTCAGGTTGTCTCCACATACTTCGGTGCTCCAGCATTCTGCTCTCTCTTCCCGTGCACCTGGCCTGAGAAGGAGCAGGGCATCCAGAAGAACACCATAAT